>NC_090297.1:79582500-79857500 GCF_039906515.1 Pseudorca crassidens
ACTTTAATAAAGTACAAGAAAACTGTCTGGCTGCCTGCGTCTGATTGATCCTGCCGGGTGGTTTCTCTGGGATTTTTCGTAATGAAACAAGAGAGACCAGGGATGATGCATTTTAAGAAAGTGACGAAAACAGTTGACTATTACTCATACGGGCTTTCGGGCGAGGCGAGGAGCCGGCGCCGAGAGGCTCGAAGGCCCCAGCTAACAGCTCTCGGCCGCAGAAGCCCCAGGGCGGAGTCTGAGCAGGGCCCACTTGAAAGGTCACCCACCAGCGTCTGCGAGGGCCACGGCCCCCGAGAGGGGCCGGCACACTTTCCAACTGAGTCAGGCGAGGGTGGGAGGGAGAGGCTGAAGGGGCGGGCCGGAGAGGACGCGGGCGCCGGCCGGGCCCTGCCCTAGGGACCCGCGAGCGCGGGCGAGCGGCCCCCGCGCAGGCGAGGAGCAGCCCCCAGGCCCGGGTCAGCAGCGCGCGGACTCGGAAGGAGCCGCGGCTCTCGCCCCCTTGGGTGCTTCGTCGGCAGTGTCTGGGGACAGGTGTCTGAGGGCAAGCCGCTGGACGCCGCGCAGGCTCCCGTCCCGCTCCCGCTGGCAAGGCCCCTGGCGGCGGAGTCAGAGCTATCCCGGCTACCCGGTCCTCCCCCGAGGCTCTCAGACCCCGCGGCCCGGAGCCGCGTCTGCGCCTGCAGGCCTGGGACAGAAAAGGGGCCGAGGGAGGGCAAGCACGGCGCAGTCCCTATTTCACAGACTTCTAGCGCGTCTGCCTAGGGGTTAACCAGCGGCTAGTGGTCACTGGCGACCCGCCTGCGCTCTCAAGCCAGCTTCCCCTGCAGAGAGGCGACCCCACCCCCGCCTGGGCAGGTGTTCTGGGGTCGACACCGTCCTCCCGAGGTCGGGCGGAACCTGAGTCCCGGGTGTCGGCCGTCGCGCTCGAGACTAGGTTCACCGGGAGGCGTCGGGCCGAAGCGCAGCGGAGTCGCTCCTCCCGGCGGCAGGTCTGGCGTCACCCACCGGCGGCTCCCGGCCGCTGCCCGGGTCACGTGCCCCGGGGGCCGCGGCCAAGAACTCTCCGGCTGACCTGCCCCTTAGTCCAACGGCGCGGCGGGGTGGAAGGCGCCTAAATCCGGCTCCTGAACGCCCGGAGGGGACGGCATCACCCCGCTCCCGGATGACCAGCCGGCTTCTCGGGAACAGCTGTCGCGTCCCTCGGCGTCTGTGTTTGGGTGGGGGAGGGGAATCCAGGAAGAAGGTACTTTAAGTCTTTGGGCAAAAGCCGACAGAGAGGAGGTGGGAGAGACTGCGATCTGATGGCGACCACCCGCAACCCGCTCCCAAGGTGACGGGCTCCAAAATTGGTATGAAACGGCCTGACGGAAGAACACTGCCTAGAAATCGAAATTTCCCTACCTCGTTGGTGCCTAGAGTAGTCCTTTGGCCGCACAGTAAAACTACTTTTGCCTCCTTTCTCCTCGCCCTTCCCCCATAGGGAAAATAAAGTGTCTTCTCCAGATCTTAACCCAGTTGTTCTGACCACAAATTAAAACACACCCCTTAACGGTGTTCACAGACAAGGGTAACTGTAAAAATTCTGCCCAGAAATACCGTTCTTTAGACTGAGGCAAGCTGCTTTCCTGCTATTTCCTTAAGAAGATGAAAATCCCCAATAAATGCCAAGAGTGACAGAAAGTATTGCTACTATTCGGTTTAGAGTGAAGGAGAACAAAAAAAGTCAGTTCCCCCCAAATTTTCATTTTCTGATAACTTTAAACACCTTGGCATTTTTAAGATCCAGGTGGTGTTTTATCAGTAATTTAAGGATTGTTAATCAATACTAAATTTTAAAAGTTCATTTTGTCCTATCAATTGAGTTTATTTTCCGTAATCAAAGGAGTCATTATCTTAGGCTTATTCTAAAAAACTGAATTTCTTTCTAAAACACCATACTGCCTGCCCATCTCTGTCCTGTTAAGGGGCATCTAAAAACAATTACTATTACATACTTAAGCATATTACAATCATGCGGCAGAATATGCCCATACGTTTTCAAATATTTGAAGTAGAGTTTTAGGTTCAATATTTTCTTCTAAGATGGCAGGGTTTTTTGTTTTCATAAAATTGGTTAACAAAAAAGATTGTTACATACAGACACCCAGTAGTTTATCTGGAATTAAGCACATCTTCAGTGAAATAACCCCAGACTGATGAGGCTGCTTGGTAGCTGTGAGACTGTGGAAGGAAAGAGACAGCATTGTCGGTGCAGGTAATTTTCACCCTGAACATAGTGTGTTTGTTTTTAAATTTTTAAATCCTTGTCCTATAATTGCCAAGACTTCCATCTCTGCTATGGATGTGCATGTGTACAGGATCTGTGGATCTGAAGCAGCAAAGGACTATGTGCTGCAAATGGCTCTCCAGTCCAGGTTTAGGAAAACCTTGTATGCCTGCAGTTCTGTGATTCAGAGCCTCAGCCAACATGAGCCCCTGCAGATGTCTTCTACTCTGGTGTGGACGGCAGTGTTCCTGGCAGTCCTGTGGGTTAGACAGGACCCCCTGGGCACAAGAGCATGCAGTGGGAAATATCCCAACTGTAGTAGTGACAGCCTCGTCCTCCTGGACAAGGGAAGGAGCAAACGTCACAGATTTATTTCTTCCACACAAAATCAGTTGGTGAGGTTTTCTACTTCCTTTCATTTTATGAAAACAACATAGAAATTCAATGCGAAATGGGTTTCAAACTAAAATACACAGAAATCATGAAATACAATTTTCTAAATAGAGTGTAAAATGTGTCTCATACACTACACATGCCAGAATTTCATTGTGGCAGGCAAATTCACTGAAGACAAGATCTGCAGTGTATCACAATGCAGTGTGGAAACCACAAATGTGACTTCCCTTTCTTTTAATCTTAATTGCAGTACTATAGTAAATCTGGTTTCAGGTCAGGCAAAGTGTGATCTATATGTAGATCTTTTATATAGTCTATGACTGTCTACATGCAACCCAGCCTGTAAGACTGTATTTCTAAAATTAAGGGGAAATTTTAAAAGAAAATCTTTTGACAGTAGCTTTTCTGTTTTCCTCTGGCCATAGGTTTGGGGTAGGCTGTTTTCCTACTGTCCTGTCAGTTGTTCCCAAACCTCACTGGGGCCGGGAAATTAACACAAGTTAGGTTTAAGATGCTAAGAGAGACTTTCTGCTTGGGACCAGCCTGAAGACTACATTTCCCACTTTGAAACTAACACCCACACACTCCTGCTGCAGTGAGAGAAGTAGGCATTTGGAGAGAGCAAGAAATTCTGTGGAATATGAGGTGGGGGGTAAGATATACGGAAAAGACGGAGCTTTTCTCCCATTATCCCAAGGGGGGAAAACGTCAATAACAATACGTAATTGTAAAGAGTAAAGAACCAGTTTAAGGTTAATCTGCTAACTGGTCCGGTTCTCAATGTGTGGAGAGAACATCCCCTCCACCTCAACGTCTCATTCTCAATTCCTGACTTGTAGAAAACAGGTCTAAATAGCTCTACACCTATTTTCTAGAGAGCTCAAAGCCTGAAGGCATTGTTTAGATTCAGGTGTCCTGCAACTAATGTCAGTCCTTTGCAAAACAGGAGGTTCTCTCTGACTGGAAACAAAATAGAATTCGAAATTCCTAAGCAGGTAGTTGCAACGTCTGGACAGAGATCCTGGAGGAGAAGCTTCCAAATTTTGCCAAGAACTAGGAGTGTCTGCATCTGAGAAAAGGAGGGGGGGCAGTGCTCTTGGACTCTGAGTGTGCAGAATACTCATGTGACTGTATGTGTGTGGGTAGGCGAGAGATAGTGGTCAGGGCCTGACTGTATCTTCGGACTGTAACCTACACAACAGGTGGGATTAGATCACTAAAAACACTTCCTGGGGTGTTTCTGGCAGTTCTGGTAATCCTGAGGTACTTTCTGCATGGCTTTGGAATTTCAAAGGTCAGTACTCTGCCCGCCCTCCGTGGTCACCCTTTTCTATGGGAGAAGAGAATCTCCTAAGGAGGAAGCCAGCTTTTAAAGTACAGGAACAATCCCCATTCCCTGTAGGCCTGAAGAGAAATTCAGCGGGGTAGCACTTTCCTGCTTTCTGAACACATCACGCACCAACTTACCCAGGGCGCTTCAGTGAGGGCAGGCAAATAGCGGGTAAGCGAAAGGAGATACAACCTTAAAACACAGAAATAAACAAGTATTATTCTAGCCTCTCCTCCTTACCCTGATCCTTCCCTCCCTGCCTCTGAGAATCAGCCACCAGAGTCCTGTAGAAGACTCTTGAGTTTCTGCTCTTAAATGGCTCCTTTTCCAAGGAGCAAGGTCTGTTTTCTGATGTAGGGCCCCAGATGCTCTGTTACTGCAACGTAATCTTGTCATTGCTTCTTTTCAAAGATTATTTGGAATGAATTGTTTCTTTTGTGTACTATCTAACAAACGACCTCTGCTAATCTTATATTTTTATCCCTCTAACGTATAGAAAAGCTATTTATTCTAGCCAATCACAATAAAGTGAAGAAAACCCCATTTTATGGAAAAGTATATATCACTATTCTATTGATCATTAAAGATATGATTACCAGTGAAAACCCTCTGAAGGTGGCACATTTATGCTTCCAGGGACAGATGGGGACACGCATTTTCCTTGCAAATACTTTTGAAATTGCTCTACTGGTAGCAGTATAAAAATGATATACAGATGCCAGGGCCGGCATGGCCAGGATGAGTGCGCCAGATTTACACAGTAAAGCTTTCACACGCAGGCTGTCAGTTTTGATTGATCTCTACTATACCTCAGGAACTTGTTGACTAGGTAGGGAAACAGTGCAAATAATTCACTGCAGCAAGTCAGATAATTCACACAACCAATCGGTCTGCTTCCCTTTCTGGCTGTGACATATGAGCCTTCCCTACAAGATGCATCATTTTCCAGCTTGAGCAATATTCAATGTCAGGGAAGAAAAGGTATTAAAGCCACACAAAAGGTGGCGGACTACCGCAGGACCAGAAGTTGTTTCGGTAATGGAGGCCAGATCCTGCTCTACTCTAAGTCCTACCAGAGCATTCAGGCCCAACTGTCATTATCATATTGATTAAAAAAAAAAAAGTTCATCATAGTGCAATTTTAGGTTTAACGCCAACAGATCGGGAAAGAGCAAAGAATTATCCCACAAAAGCACAACATTCTTACCACAGGGACGTTTCCCTGTTCCAGTTCACTGATGGAGTTGATTAAGTTTAAATGAAGCAGACACTGGATAAAAGTAAGGGTATTGACCACTGGGCACCTCGATCCCTGCTTGAAAGGACCTGATACATGCAGAAAAGCAAGATTTGCTAAATGCTCTAATCTTCAATCAAATCTTACATCAGTACAGACAAAGTTTGGTAATGAGAGATTCAATGAAGCATGCGGGAGAAAGAATTAATCCTCTTGGTCTGAACTGGCTTCAACTTTGAAGCTTGCTCCGGAGGAAAGACAGTTATCTAAATGCTAAATAAGAAACTTATTGTACTTTTCATGGCATGCTAATCTTTTGTCTATTTCATCTCTATTATGCGTATGCTCCTAGATTGCAGTTGTCATGGTGATCATATCAAGCTACGCTCAGGGGATGGTGGTGAGAAGCCAGGCGCAGACGTGGAGATCACCCCCACGCAATCCACATTTCGTAAAAAACAGAGCAGGAAGAAGTAGGCGGGCACCTGACGCCTTCCCGGCTCCTTCTCACCAGGCCCGGCCGCTCCAGTCAAGGGCTAAGAAGCCTTGGGCCTTCCCGTGCCATTCCAGGCGAGGCCCACTCCCCGAGGAGAGTGGCATTTGGTAATGGTGGTAATGGTGGTGGGGAGGGGGTCAGGCATCCTTCCTACCCCAAACTCCTTTCTCCTTAGAGGTTCCCAGTTTTTAGTCTAGAGGCTCCTCCCCCTCACCACTTCCCCTTCCTCCAAGCGCTGGCATCTGCGTGTGGAGAGGCTGACTGGAGAGGGAACGCAGAGAGGCAAGGGCTCGGACACTGGCTGGCTCCACCCTGCAGGCAGTGCCCCGGGGCGGGGAGCTGAGTCAGCCGACTGGCTCTGAGTGCAGCAGAGGAATGAATACCAGATCCAGAAGAGCGGCCCACGAAGCCCTGGCGGCGGGTGGAAGCTAGAGGGTCACCCGGGGCCCTGGCGACCAAAGGTGACTCTGGGCCCTTTATGTGTTTTACAAAAGTTGCCAAATTAAGATGGGATTATAACTGCTCGAGTCCTTGTCAGGGCTGAAAGGTTGGGAGCCTCAAATATGCCCCAGCAGTGTTGATGAAAAGCTTAAAAAGTAATAAAAAGGAGAAAAGAGAGAGGAAAGTAACATGTATAACTCTTATTAAAGAGAAGAGCCACAGAGAGGTTGTGAACTTGATCACTGTTTGAACTTTAATTTGTTCATTAACAGGATTTGCCCCTCACTGCGAATGTTATTACTTCCTCTGCCGCTCAGCAACAACTCTGGGCATAATGAAAGAGTCTGGCAAAAAGTTAAATGCCTGGTAATTAATTCATTTAATTGAAAAAAGGGGGAAGAGGGAGAGAGAGGACCCACTGCAGGAGCAGAAGGCAGAGGGTTTGGAGGAGGGGGCAAAGCTGAAATCTGCCTGGAGGCCCTCTCCAAGGCCTAATGTCTGCCACCCATGCAGGAGGGGAGACCTGGTCTCTGATGAGGCTCTTTTCAGCAAATTAATGCCAAGAGTACCCTGAAGACCCTCTGCCCAGTGCCACCTGTCCCTGGTCTGAACCTCTCCTAGCCAGGGTTTCAGCCAGGAGCTACTTTGGATGGTCTCTTAGGGTAGAATGGACACCAGAAATCCAAAACTAATATATACTCAAAAAATCTTTCAGTAAAAAATAGGGAGATGTCTTTTGCTTTCTCCCCTTCCTTCTCTTGAAACAGGCTTCTCATGCAGTCTTCTGTTTCCAGGCTGGAGTGAAGAGTGTCAAGAGCCGGATATAATCTGCTTGCTGGCATCTTAATCAGCTTTACAACATCATGCTTTCTTTCTGCCCCCTCCCACCCCAGCAGATGATTTCAATAAACTCAGGAGATGAGAAATGAAATACACTCCTTGCCTCTGCTCAGAAGCAACAGGACAGTTTGCTTTGCCTCTAACCTCACAGGGCCTGCCTTTCCCTGTGTCACTGAGCTCCTTCCTGCGTTGGTCAACCACCGCACACAGTCCCCTTACTCATGTACCCTCCTTCTGAGGCAGGCAGAGGTAGCCACAATTAACTATTGAGACACCCCAGATACCCCAGAGCTATCAGCACCACATCGCCCTTATAGCCAAACGAGAGAACAGCAAAATTCAGGAAATCAGTAGTAGGTCAGTTATCCTTTCCTACTTAATATGTTTAAGGCCCACCACGGAACAATAGGCAGTTTCAGTTTCCTCACATTTTAAAAACTGGTGTCCATATAATCAGTGTGACTTTCTTTAGAAATACAATTATCTACCATGTATCCTCCCATTTCAATACTACTAGGGACAGAAAAATGAGTGGTGAGGAGAGAATGAGAGACTATAAATGAATTCCCTAGTATCCAAAACCATTTCCTAGGTTTGTGTTTTTAATTAAATCACTTCTAAACCCCAGAGAGAAGACAGTATTTTCTCATCCAAATCACACTGTCACCAAATAAAGTCATCAAATTACCACTTTGCTGGCAGCATCCTCCCCATTTGACCCAATGCCTCTTGGTACTAACAATCCTAACCTCAAACTCCAAACAATTATAACTTATCTATACCGTGCCTTCCAGAAAACCAGTGATAGGCACACACTTGTGTGCATTAACAGGAAGGGGAAAGGAGTTTTAAAAGGGGCTATTTTATAAGCTGAAGCAAGTTCTAGGGTTTATTTAGCATTAAAATTACTTCCCACCTTTTATAGTCCCTGGATATTGAGTGAGGTCTATTTTCCAAAGTTGTGCATCTATACTAATTTTATTCTGGACAACTGACACTAAATATTAAGGAGTCTACAAACAACAAAACATTCCCTCACTCCACACTGCTGAGCCCTAAGCTCCTTTTATAAAAGGAACTTTAAAGAGACCACATCAACCAGGTCTGGTAACCTTGCCATTATCCTAACCTAGACCCTTATCAGTTTACACATGCGTGAGTGAGTTTCTTCCTTCCTCCAAAACAGCCTGCCAGTGCCTTGAGATTAATTTCTCTTAAACCCCCGCTTTACTCAAAAACCTTGATAGCTCTGATAGCCTGTAACAGCCGCACCCAGCTCCTTAAACTGGCTTTTAAGCCTCCTCTCCACTCCCCCTATAGGCACTAACTGGCTGTTTCTGGTTTGTTTTACACTAGCCTGTACCAGGCAAGACAGCTCTTCAGGAAGACAGCTCCCCCATTGTCCTCTGAAAACACCACATGAGTTATCTGGATTTCATTGAACACTTGTGAGGTGCCAGGCACCATGTTAGGCATTACAAACATTATCTCATTTCCCTTCAATTTCATGAGATATGATTATACCCATTTTAGGGCTGTAGAAACTGAGACTAAAGAAATTAAGGTACTTGTCCAACCAAGATCTCACAGCAGAGACAGTATTCTTATGCTTACCTATCTGACTTAAAAACTGGATTACTTTCCATTTGGCATACTCTCACCCCTGCTGTACTGTGTGTTCTAATCACTCCTCCTTGCCATCTGGAATGCCTTCTCAACTCCAGTATACATATCTGAATCCCACCCAGCCTGCAAATCCCAGAGAGAAATTCCCACCTCTATCTTGAAATCTTTCACTACCATCCTAGTCCTTGGCAGACTGCTGAAACCCTTCATTATCTGCAGCTCTTACTTGGCACTCCTATTGTCTGCCCTGTACTATTATGTCAGTTTTCATTTATTCAGTCCCTTCCAACCATGCAGTAAGCTCCTTGAAGAGGGGAATTTGCCCTGTATTTCTTTATATTCCTCGCTCACTCTCCAGAGCCTAATAATATAGCTTCCACTTGTTGAGCACCCTCACACACAACAATCCTGAAAAGTAGACACTGTTATTATTGCCATTTTGCAGATAAACTGGGGCTCAGAGAGATTAAGAAACTTGCCCAAGCCACTCAGCAAGTAAGTAGCAGATCTGATATTCAAACGCAGACTGTCTGAATCAAATGTCCCTTCTCCTTAGCCAACACATTGTACTGGCTCAAATACAGTCTGTCTCACACAATGTGAATTTAGGAAGTGTCACTGTGTGGAGGATACTCAACAAACCTCTAGAAAATACCCTCTAACCGTGACTTAAGACAAGGGCACTGTTTTCCTCTTCAGCAGGATAGCCTCTGAAACTCAACAGAAGTTTGAGTGTATACATCCCAGACCACCCCTTCCATTCTCCCCTCCTCTCTAGGAACCATGGCCCCTGTTGGTGGGAGCCAATAACACCACTGTCTGTATCTGTACTGGTGTTTCTCTGAGATAGAGAGGTGGATTACCCTGCCCCAAGCAGCCTCTACCTTTTAAATGCACAGAGGAAAGTAGGGGGAAATGAAAGATACAAGTGTTAATTTTTTTAATGGCCTGCAAGGGCTGGAGGTCTTGCAGTCTCTGCAGAAAAAATGGGTTGCTGCTGTGAGAAGAATAACAACTGCAAAAAAAAAAAAATGTTCACAGCTGACCAATTAAGCCAATATGTGGAACTCCATCTAGCTTCTTGTTTCAAGACATGGAGGTGGCAATGGGGATTAATAAAATCTCTAAGATAAGAACTTCTGAGAGTACAAGAATCAAGGCCTGGAAGCCTGGCTACTTTTCCCCACATGGAGATTGTGCCTTCAGTGCCAATGCTAAAGACCTGGACCTGATAGTATTAAGCAAGCTAACAGGTTTCTTTATTTCCCACAGGTCTTTAGGAAACGTTAAAAAAAAAAAATTCTTGCAATGGTAACAGGGTACTTCCTATGAATTTGAGAAAGGGAGAACAATGAGTATATGATGACGTGTCTCTAGTATCCATGTGAAAACTAGTCTATTCTCCTAAATTCCCAAAGATAGATTTCCATCTTCATTTATATTTTGGTTTAAATATCTGGACAGCTCAAGGGCTACAACCCTTACCTCCCCCTACAAAACCCATGTTGTGGAACACAAAAGCTTGCACATGCACAGCACTTAATAAACCAAGTCCTTCATTTATTTCATCTCAGACAAGGCTCAAAACTACCCCTTGAAGTAAATGTATTATACACATTTTGCCTATGAGAAAACAAAAATTTACTTCACGTAACACAATTGGTACATGATAAACCTAGTCCCCACTCCTAGTCAAGGATACTTTCCCAGTTCTCAGGGCAATTTCCTGGATCCACGTGTGAATTCTGTAAATCCAAAACCAGGAACCTCTCTCTATCTGAAAGAGATGGGCCTCAAGCTATACCAACCAGACTTCTACTATAACTACCTGGCCATACTAAGAGTTCCCCCACCCCAATCCTGAAGCTATAAACACTATATACAAAATTTAATATTTAGATTCAAATTAAGAAATATTTGGATGGTTCTTAAATCTATAGAATATGAGCAGGTGCAATGGTTGGGCTACCCATTCCAAAAGAAAGGCTAACATCACTGCTACTTGTTTTTCCACAATTGTCATTATTTATTGAGGATGTGCTGGGTACCTGACACTTCCTTATACTTGTAACTTATAATTGAGGAGCCCTTTTATCTGCTAATAGACAAACAGTCTTTTCCCCAGAAAAGACCTGGAATTGGATCTGTCCACCTTGTTCACTGACCCTTTAGTTGTGTATGTGACTCGGATATCCTGGGCCCAGCAGGTCCCCCTCCCTAATTTCTGAGCAATAATCAAACTCATCAAAGCAGACAAAACTCAAAGTTCCAGATCTTATAAATGGCTGAAATAAGGATATTCTTTTTGTCTCAGCTCAAACTTGGTTAATCTCCATATCCAATCTAACTGTGGGGTGAAAGAGAGGAATATATTTGATGATTTGGGACTGTTGCCCTATTTCTTTGTCTGCTAGCTGACCTCCCCTCTGTAAGTGCATCAGCATTTGCAACATTCAGTTTAAGCAGGAAGCCTCTTTCATCTTTGTCCTCTGGCCTTGATCTCTCCTGATCATTATAGTCTGGATCCCTGCTAATCACTAATGATCCTGTGGCCCTGTATATAATACTAAAAGTATTAGACCTGAATTCGTAGAAAAATTCCTACTCAGCTAATTACATTCTTTCTGCTTTTCTTGGTTCTCCATGTAGTCTCAGCTGGAGTTCAATTTGAATTATTCCCTCAGATTTTAAATTATTTGCTGGTGGTTTTGGGAAACTATTTCTAAACTCTTCTCTTAGATGAATTCAACTAATTATGATTCAAAAGCCCCATGACCTACCTCTTTCCATCTCCCTCTCTCTTTACCTTGAGTGTCTTTCTACCCCATCTCCCATATTCTGGTCTTGAATATCATAAGAGTTTAAATTCACTGAGGAGGGAGTTTCATAATTCTGTATTTTGCACAGCATATAGCATATTGTTAGCTTACAGCAGTACACAGTAGCTCCATTACATATATACTTTGGGGTCTCTATTCACAACCATCTACTAAAAATGACGAATGTTTTCCACAAGTTAGACGTCACCTACAGTTGAAGGATCACTGAGTTTTTTTTTGATAATGGTGAATGCCATGCTCACTAAACAGAATACAGGTTAAGTCTGATTTCTTAATGGAGTATGATTCCTTTGTATTTCAAGGAATGTGGACACCAAATCTACAGAACTATGTATGGCAATCCTGATTTTAGCCCATGACATCTTGGATTTTTCCTACCCAAGCCTATATTCTAGAATTTAACAGCTTTTGTTATCATAGCAGCAAAATTGAACTCTCATAAAATCCAGATCAACCAAATTCTTGACAATATAGTTTTCTGAAGTAAGATGTCTCTATACTGCATACCAATGTACTAGAGATGTATGTGATTGTTAAATTAATAATTCATTGATAATCAAAGAGACTCTACAAGCTCCAAATGCACACTTTTCTTAAGAGTTTTCCCTGGCAGCTACTTTTACTCCAATGGTGCTTCCAATGTTCAAACTATTCTTGTATAATGACTGTAGAACTAGTTTAAAAGCTACTCAAGAAAGACATCTAATAGTCTTTCCAATTGTTTTGACCCCCAAATTACATTACCTGACTTGATCACCCACCTAACTCTTCAGGGCACAGAAGGTCTTTAAAGGAAGATGACTGACTGCCTCCAAGGCTTTTTAACAAGATGTGCTGTGGGTTCTGAAGAGTGCCCAAATGAAGAGCTTCAAACTACGTTTGAACGATGGCAGCAATGGAAGCATGACTGCAATAAGTGACAGACTTCCAAGATGACTAGTTGGATAGGACACTAAAATGTATGTGTAAGTTCTGATACAATGGACTATATTAGTTTATAGTCATATCTTGGTTACTTAGTTATGGCCCTACAGCACAATATTAGGGTTAAGGAAAAAATTATTCTTAACATCTTCCATTATTGCACTTCACAAAATTTTACACTCTTTAGGTGCAGCTTATAGATGTCATACAAAAATGTATTGATATTCAAGGACCTAGGCATTGTTTAGGATGAAACTACAAATAATTGAGATAAACATCCTGGATGTTTTTCTCTGTTTATCAAGCCAATGAAAATGAATTGTAAACAGATGTACTTGTAACTACTTGAAATGTGTTTGTCTTCTTAATTGTAGGCAATTCTTACTTCAGGTTGGGGAAAGAAAGGGGTATGCGGTTTTGATTTTAACTAAAATTATAGTGCTTCACTCACATAACACCAGCCAGTCTAGCACACCATATGAGAAGCAAGACCTTTTAAGGAAAACTTTATATTCTAAAAT
Source organism: Pseudorca crassidens (assembly GCF_039906515.1). Taxonomy (NCBI): domain Eukaryota; kingdom Metazoa; phylum Chordata; class Mammalia; order Artiodactyla; family Delphinidae; genus Pseudorca; species Pseudorca crassidens. The sequence continues at coordinate 79,595,421 of NC_090297.1, forward strand.
TATTAAAAGGACATCATAAACCCATTCAATCATGCAGGTCCTTTAAACTTTGCTTTGAAAGTCTTAAGGAGAAAAAAATATGGTAGTGACTAGGGCATAGGCTGGAGAAAACTTTCTGATTTCTAATTTTTCTTCCCTTAGCTTACTACTTGAGAGAAGTCAATACAATTTTCCGTTTGTATAAATGAAAGGCCAGAGTTTTTAACTCTTTTATAATAATATTCCTTGAGCCAGAAGAAGATATATTTTCCACATTTTAGTTACACTTCAAGAATTATGTATTATATGCCTATAGGCATGTTCAATGGCAAAGTGAAGTGGACCTGTAACAGATAATGAATAAATCGTTATTGAATTAATGACTGGAGGAAAAGAAAACCATACCTTGGGTGAACACATGCACAGTTCATTGTAAAACTAACTCCCACGGGATTTGGTCCATGTAAATACAACTTCTGACTATTACATAATATCAAGCCTAAAGCGTCTGCTTAGATTTGGATCACTTTAGATTTCAGAATTCATTAGGACCCTAGCCGTACTTTTGAACCTAATCACTTGTTTCATGCGACTTCTGATATAATCAAAGTCTTTAATACCCATGAGTAAGTAGTAACCATTAAGACCAGAGTTTTACAGAAAATTTACCTGACTTCCATACCTGAGCTAAATGGATCATTTCACACATCCAGCACTTATGCTAAAAGCATAAGTTTCTCATTTAAGATAGCAGACGATTATCTTTCACAACAGAGGCATAAACATAACCAGGTATCTCACTTTTCCAATTATTCCAGTTTTAGAAGATGTCTGTTCTCATAAATAGAGCTCTATCACTGGCTTACAAGCACTATTTATTTGGTAGCACATATAACACCTTTGTTCCTTGGTTTATGTGATAGAACAGGACTAAGACAAAAGCCTCCTCCCTCCTATGGGGACTTTTGTGCGTACCTTGATAAATACCTACAAAATGATAAATGCTACTACCTCTTTCAGCATTTTGAAAGATGTCAACCAAACACAAAATATTTTTGGTGTGTGAATTAAAATGCCTCTTACTGATGGTCTCAGATGTTTCCTTGTAAGATAGCGTGTCAAGAACTGGCTTATATATTATCCGTCCTCCAGACTGACATCACACTTCATAATAGCTTGGTATGATGATTGCTGTCAAAATCGCCTGCAAGGAAACATCCGTGCCCTAGATTGACATAATTTATTAGCATGACACAAGACTAAAAAACGAAGAACACCATGCGAAGCCTGACTTCAAGCACACGGTTAGGGGGGTCTGCTACGTGTGGGCGAAGGGCCTCAATCCTTCTCACGCTCTAACTTAGGAAGAGAATGAAAGTTGCCTGGAAGTCTCATGGGCGGGGGAGGAAGGCCAGACTGGCAAGTGCCCGCGACAGGAGGAGGAAAATATTGTTTTTTCAAAGTCGAATCCCATCCAGGGATAGGTTTCTCTTCTCCGTGACCACCACACGACGGCACACACCTTGTGGGAAATGAAATGGAAGCGAGGGCGCGGCGGCCTCCGGGGCGGCCGGGGACGCCGACCCGACGGAGCGGGGTCCGGGGCCGGTACGCTCGGAGTGGCCTCGGCCGAGCACTCCCGCCGGCGTCCCCCGCAGGGCTTTTAGGCCGCGCTCTCGCCGCCTTCCACGGCACGAAACCCGCCGCCCTCGAGACCCCGGCATCACCTCGCGGCGCCAACCGGCCCGGCCCGCCGTCTCCTCGCCCTCTCCTGGGGGGGCCGGTGGGCAAGGTTCCCTCAGAGGCTGCGACGCTCCGCACGCGCCCCTCCGCAGTTGCGGCGTGAGAACCAGAGCTACCGGAGCTGCGGGCCCCAACTGCACACAAAGCCCCCGACGGCGCCGCGGCGCCTCCCCGCCTCGCTACTCCCGCTCCCGGAGCTCAGAGAGCGGCGCTCCGCGTTACAGCGTCCGCTCCCGCGGGGAAGTCCCGCTGAGAGGAAGCCTCCAGCGTGAAGTGAGATCCAGCTCACGCGAGCAACCCCGCTCCCGAGCAGGGCCCTCTGCCCGACGGAGACTCTCACTTCAAACGAACAGGCGCTGCCCCCTGCGGGAGGAGGGGAGCGCGTGGGGAATACTCACACAGAGCCTGGCCGCGCCGCGCAGGGACCTCGCCGGGAAGGACGCGCGGGCTCGCGCAGGGGGAGCGGAGCCCCAGCGGGTTGCACCCGCGCCGCCGCCTCGGAAGGGCGGCCTCTACCGTCCGACCGCGGACCTGCAGCCGCCGCGTGCACGCCGCCGCCGGCCCCGCCCATCGGCCCCTCCCCGTCCCGTGCCGCCGGCCCCGCCCTCCTGCCCCGCCGGCCCTGCCCCGTCCAGCTCCCCGCCCCGCCCCTCCGGCCTCCTTTCTCCAGCCGACTCCCTCCCCTCCTCTCTGCCTGCCGGGTGCAATCGGCTCTCTCACCAACGCGAAGGGACGAGGAAATCCTTCCACGAAAATGAACAGTGATATCCTTTTGATGGCTATAATTTATTCCAAATCGTCCCTGGACTGAAACGATCAATTAGCAGCCCGAAACGCACTGTGAAGTAAATTGTCACACTCTCTATTACAGGATGGTTATCATATATTTATAAGGTGTGTTTTCTGCAATCAGAACCAACAGGGTGTTGAGCGATCAGTCATACACGCGCTTCTTCAAAAAGAACGGGAAAGAAGCTCCAGCACGGGGGTGGGGGGCGGGGAACGTCCTTTGGACAATTATTACTTCTCCCACCCTTCCACAAGGGTGTTTCCTCTTGGCATCTGGGAAGTGCAGTGAGGGCGAGAGCTCTGCGCCAGCTCTCTTGGCCGCTCCTGTGACCGGGGAGCAATGTCCCTGTGAGCAACAGGGAGACTCGCAGCCCCAAGAGGAGACGGTTCCTTACCGTGAAATACAGATCAGACAAGATTACGCACTCTGTCTTTGTATGTCTTCAGTCCTAGCCTGGAAAATAATGTCTTACTCTTTGCTTCTAAGCTTCTAGCAGAATGTTTGCATTCTATACTTGTCTCTTTTCCTCAGTTCTCAGGGTGTTGCCCTCCTCTCTCTGCTATTTAGGTGTTATATACTGTAGAGATTATGCCAGGATGATATAAAGTTTACCCACGGAGAGAACTCTGCATTCTGAATTGGAATCTCGCCAGAACGCTTCCATCATTCATAAACGAGATGGCACAAAGTTCTGAGAAAGTCATAAGAAATTCTCATTCAGTCTGGTAGGCTGTCTTGACCGAGCCATGGAGACATTGTTATTTTCCTATGGTCATCCTCAGTGACTGTACATGAATATACATCCAGAACTTCCAAGTTTCCCCTAACAAACTACAGCACACTGTTATCCACCAACCACCTATCAATCATTTTTAAGGATTCTGGTTTGCATCCAATTAACAGTTCTTTTGCCTGAAAAACAGCTCTAGAGCCCAGCCTACTGATTGTTGTGAGAAAAGTTTAGCAAATATTGCCTCTGTGGGCAACAAGGTGACATTTGTGGAGAATGAGTCACAAGGCGGAGTAAGATGCAGAGTTTACACTACATTCTTCTTAGATTAACTGCTCCCATGATTTTTGCATGGCGGGGCTTGTCTGCAATGCCAATCTCTGAAGAATGGAGAGAAAGAAAATCTTGCCAGGTATTCGAGTTGTAGAGGCAGCTGTTGCCATTGGACCTTCCCCCAGCATAAATGGGGCACTGCATTTTTCTCTCAGAAAACAAACGGGGCTGGGGACCCTTGCCTCATTTGAGTACCAGCATAGCAAAGAGCCCAACCCAGAACCTTCACCTTGTACCTTCCAAAGTCATTGATTTAATAGCTAATATTTATTAAGCACTTACTTCATTCTAGGCACTGTGCTTTAAATTATATGCATTATCTTATTTAATCCTATCAACAAACTTATGGGGAAGGTTCTTCATTTTACCAATAAGAAAACTGAGATTTGGCAAGATTAAGTAATTTATCCAAGGTCACACTTCTAGTAAGTGATGATCTCAAATCCAGGTCTCAAATCCAATGCCCATGTTCTTCACCCCAATAATATAATACCTCAAAAATTTAAGATTTTGATTTAAGATTTTCCACCAAAACGACTTTAATGGAGCTGATGATAAAATGAGAGTGCTGAATTCTGGGAGAAGAATGAAAGAACAGCTCTTTGCAAAGGAAAGACATTATAGATACTTATACCCGACCTGGGTAGATTTACCCTTTCTCTGTTCTACCCTTCCTACATTCTGTGATTTCTTTTTCAGAGTTACCACCTCCCATCTGGTGTCTAGCCAAAGAGACCTTACCCAAAGTCAGTGATGACTGCTAAGTTTGGTGTGGAGGTGGAGGGAAGGGTGGATGCAGCAGACCCCAGGAAAAGCAGAGCTCCTTGGGGAGAAGACTTAAGTAGGAGCCAGAGTTGGACAGAGGCCCTTGTCCCAGACCCCCGGCTCTGAGAATGAAATGTTGCTTCCTAATGGACTTTAAATTACCAACATAGCTAAACTCTCGCTTAATAGAATTGTAAAGATCTGCTTGCTACCTTTTTCCCCCTTCATGTAAAATTTGTAATCAAGAGCCCAGTTTTGTCATTTGGAAATACTAATTATCTAATCACGCAGTGCTGCATAACGTACTTGTCTGCCCAATTAGCTAGGACAATTATTAAAATTCAGAGACCTAATTATGTCTCAATTTAATGCTGGCAAACTTGCATACAGAGCAGTAATTAAAATCCTCTCTTTCCCTTTGCCTTTAGGGCAGGGGATGATTAGGCCCTGTCAGGGGGTGTACTGAACTAAACCAGTGAAGCGTATTGTGCAACATGACCCTGCATTGTTAAGTGTGTCAACATATTAACCTGAATTCCCTTCAGCCCCCACATAATCACATTTGGTGGAGGGATAAAGGAGCTAAAACATGAAGCATTTTATTAAAAAAACATAAATTCTTTTTAATTAATGCTATGAGAGTTCTGATGAATTTCATGCTTCCAAGTGCTGGAAGACATAAGACTGGTTCATCTAATTATGAGCAAATTTGCTCTTGTTAAAAACTATTTTTTTTCCTCATTTAAAGAAAATGATTTTTTTGGTAGTGTAATAAAAAAAAGAAAGGGAAAAACCCTAGCTAGTTGGCTTCCAGTAATACAGTTGATGATCAGTTTCGTTTGATGATGGAAAACAAGTGAATGTTGTCTTCCCAAAGAATCAAACCCCAATCTGGAGGCGTTTTTAAAAAGGCTAGAGTTTAATACATGAAAGATGTTAATAAAAGTGAAACATTACAAATCATAATATTGAAACAAATTCAAAATATTTATCTTTTGAGCTCATAAGTTTGATGTCTGAAACAAAACCAGGGTGAGGAGACCAGAGCACTGCACAGATTCATGTTGCTTTGGAAGCCCCTCAGCATGCAGGAACCCAGACGGTGTGGTCTGCTCTGCTGGCATCTCAATCCTCTTCTCTACAAACTAGGGAGAGCCACAAAACCCACTAAGACTTCAGAGCTGTCCTCTGACTTCTGGCTTTGTCTCACGATGGAATACATGATAGATTATTCATGGATTCATCTAAAGAAGGAAAGCATTCAATCTAGACCAAAAATGAATTATTCTGGAGAAAGAAGGACTTCTTTCAGTTGTTTCCAAACTTGCGGCATGGATAGCTTCTAGAGATCGAGAGACACACACACAAACACACATACACAGTCACTTACTTGGGCAGAGCTTACTCTAAATTGATCTGGTTTTGAAATCTCATGACAACCTTGTTACAGAGTAGGTGAGGCAAGCACGTCTCCATTTATTAATGTGGGGCAGTTCAGATGCTTGTCCAAGCTGACCGCTCTATCCCACCACTTCCTAATTATGGGCAGGGCAAGACTAGAACTCAGCTCCCCCAGCTGCCCACTGCATCAGACAGAGTGGCTGCGGATGAAACACCAATGAGAGAGACGCTTGGTTCGGTAAAATATCTCAGGTTGAGGTCAAAGTATAGATAATGTTATAAATAATGAGGCGACACGGGAATAGCCTATATACCAACATCAGGGGATCTTCTGTCCTTCGGTCAATATTTATTTGCAACACATTTAGTCATATTGGTTCCTATTTGGTGCCTTTGGCCATTTACTTCCTCTTAAGTTTTTATATTCCCTGGTATATGTATGGTTACATCTGACTCAGTGGTAGTAAAAGTAGAGTTCCTTCCTCCCACTCTTGCTCTGGGTATAATGTGGGATAGAAGATAGTGTTTAGGAACAGTTCTGGCTGGTGCGTGCCCTCTTACTAACACAGGCAGTGACTACAGGTAGTCTCTACTGGAGATGATTGGCTGGAGCCAGGACAGGCCCTTAGGCACTTGTGCTATAAAACCAGGGGGTAGCCCCTCCCCCAGCCCTCCCACGGAGTGTGCCCTGCGTCTTGAAAATGGCCTTGCTCTGAGTCTCTTCGGATGGCAAACTGAAGTGCAAATCTGTGTTCTGACTTGTTCCCGTGGCTGTCAGCATGTTTTCCTCTTGTCAGCAGCAATTGACTGGTCAGGCTCACCCCTGTACAGCAATTGTAACAGCTCATTGACAGACTAGTGACCCAGCTGGACCTGATAATGGAAAACTATTGATTTTTGTGGGCTCCACGAATCTAAAATGAACGACCAATGTAATGTCATCAATTGTCTCGGACTTTGCTAACCCAGGGGAAAAAAAGTTTCAGGGATTGGTTGTATTTTCTGACAGTGGTGTTTCAAAATCACACTGGGTATATGTAAGAAGAAGCCCATTTCTTGGGTGTTTTCCTTAAGTGACCCCAATTAGTCCATCAGGGCTTCAATAATACCTAGCCTTGCCTGTTAAATAAAGTGGGAGTTAGCATTGCCAATTAGCCAGTTGGGACCTGATATACCATTTAGAAAAGATACTTGAGGAGAAGCACTTTGGAAAGTGTTTTAAATGTTTATTTATTATAAAACAAGCTCACAGAAAAGAAAAAAATTGGGATTTTACCAAAATAGATTGGCTTTCAAAGAGTCCTGATGTGTGAAATTGTGACAGAACTATTAGATTGTTTCTGCTTACCTGTGTTGATCTGTTTGGTAGTAGAAAGAAAAGCTTGAACATAACGTAGAGTGCCTTGGATGTGTGTTGGAGGAAATCACTATTTAGTTTTGTTTTTCAAACACTCTTCCCCTTAGCTGATCCTTTCAATAACTCTCAAATACTGCTGAGCGTATTCTTCAGAAACAAGAGTTGTTTCTCCTTGAGCCAAGTTAGCAAGGGGTTGGAGCTAATTTTGCCCACTAAACAAGTCCAGAAAATGCTGTATGAGGACTCTGCGCTGAGTTACGGATAGAGTGTCTGCTAATGGCCTCTGCTGAAGGGAACTTTGTTTAAAAAAAAAAAAAAAGGAAAAAGAAAAAAGAGGGAAGGCTATTGATCTTGGCAGCCAACCTGATACATTTAGTTCACAATCCACTTGTAGTGAGAACATAATCATCTTATGGTCCTGATCAAATTCAGACATTCTTAGAAGAGAGTTCTGAGGGTTAGACAAATCAAACAGCTCAGAAATAATGGGGTGCTTCCCCAGCCATTTGCTCAAAGAGAGCTAGAGAGAGGTCTCTGTAAGAAGCTGGAAAGAATGGACCCTGAAGGTGAGAGTCCCTCTGTGGCTGGGATCCCATTCACAGGATGGTGCAATCTTCACACTCTCCTGTAATGGTCCCTTTATGGCCTTTGATTAGCTTCACCCCTTGTACCACTACATTTCTGGTTTCCTAGCACTAGCAAAACCTACATTTTTAACTGTTTTGCTGCCTATTAGTAAAGACACACAAGGTTGAGACTTGAAAGAAATTAAGCTAGAACTAAAAACAAAAACAAACAAAACCCCAAAAAACTACTGGCATTTACCCTTACATAAGTATAAAATACTTGGTGCAGAGAACACAAGATTCACCTGATTCTGTGACATGTCTTAGGGCACAGCCAAGGCATCAGCAGCTAAAGATCAGGGGCTAGGTCTTACATGTTTTGGGGTTCTCCATAGTGGCTGCCACGAGGTCTTGCATGTCACAGACACAATAAATAGTCACTGAATGAAGAAGCACAAAAGCTACTTTTAAGTGTAGAAGGTTGAGGTAAACATTTTCCAGTCTATGATAGATTTGGGAGAAAATAATTGAAATCAATGGTTTCTACATGCCTGTCTGCAGGCTCATACCAGTCCACAAAGAAGCTTCAGCTGTCTGTGATAAATATATGAACAAAAAGCTAAGATAATGTGATTTTTTAAAGCAAAATGTAATCTTTTAGAAATTCCAAGATTATATCCTTTTGGAGTGTTAAATGTCATTTTTTAAAACAAATAATGATGACAGTAGGTGAAAGATGCTTTTAATTAATAACCTTACTCGACAAGGCAAGATGAAAAGTGGGCAAAATCATGCTTTGGTCCCAATATCTTAAACATTTCTCTCTGTAAAAGCCAAAAAAAAAAAAAGTGAGTGAATCTAAACAGACTTTTCGTGAAACTTATTAAAATTAAAACAATTATGGTCTTATGACTGTCAATAAATAGAAATATTTGTGACTAAGACACACAGTACTAGTTGTGATAAACATGACTGCACTCTAAGATCTACTCACGTGGAGCTTCTTTTAGGTTTTTCTTCTATATCCTATCTTTACAAACCAGTTATGGATTTTTAAACCCAAATCTTTGATTTGATTGAAATGCTGAAAGACGTGATCTTAGTCACCATGATTTTAACTTCAAGATAATCTTTTCTGACAACATGACTTTTATCTCCAACTCTATGCAACGTTGGTTCTGTTGCCGGCAGCAGTTCCACAGTAATGATGCTGTTTGGAGGAAAAAAAGTAGTTTTGTTTCTTTGTTTTTTAATTTGATTTATAAAGTACAAATTTAAATTCATACTGTGTGTTTTGCTGTGCTTTTTTTTTTTTTTTGCCATGGCTCACAGGCCCAGCCGCTCCGTGGCATGTGGGATCTTCCCAGACCGGGGCACGAACCTGTGTCCCCTGCATCGGCAGGCGGATTCTCAACCACTGAGCCACCAGGGAAGCCCTTGCTGTGCTTTTTAACTTGTACTGTGGATTTAAATGTATTAAACATCTTCCCTCCAATAACCAATCATAAAAGTATAGTATTTCTTAATAGAGGATTAATAACTCTGGGTCCAGTATCGCCTCTATTTTAACCTCTTCCTCATATCCTTCAGAATGCTTTAGGCTGCAAATAAAATTTATTTTACCTAACAGAAGGGCAAAAATCTAAAAAAAAATCTCATGGCTCTTCCATTTGTGACAACATGGATGGACCTTCAAAGCAGTATGCTAAGTGAAATAAGCCAAAGAGAAAGACAAATACTATATGATAATCTCACTTATATGTGGAACCTAAAGAAACTGAACTCATAGGGACAGAGAAGAGATTGGTGGTTGTCAGAGATGGTGGGAGGGAGTGGGAGAAATAGGTGAAGGTGGTCAAAAGGTGTAAGCTTCCAGTTATAAGAAAAATAAGTTCTGGGGATGCCATGTAGAGCCTGGTGACTATAGTTAACAGTATTGTATTGTATATTTGAAAATTGCTAAGAAAAGAAATCTTAAAAGTTCTCATCATAAGAAAAAAAATGTTTGTAACTATGTGAGGTGATGGATGTTAACCTGTCATATTGCAGTAATAATTTTACAATATGTACATATAAAAATCATTATGTTGTATGCCTTAAACGAATACAATGTTATATGTCGATTATATTTCAGTAAAACTGGAGGAGGGGGAAATCTTGTGGTTCCAGGGTTAATTGATTTAGTGTCTCAGTAATATCATCAAGGACCCAGACTTCTTCCATATTTCTCTTAGGCCATCTCAGCATGCTGGCTTGTCCTTTTATGTCCTTCCTCCGTGGTGGCAACATGGCCATGCAGTTCCAGGTGTCATATGCAGATAATAATATCCAGCATCAGAGAAGGATATTCCTCTGTTGTGTCCCTTTTTGAGACCTGAGGAACACTCTCCCAGAAGCCCATCTTCTGACTTTACCTAAAACTTCATCCAGAATTGTGTCACAGGCCCATTTCTAAACCAGTCCCTGGCAAGAGGAACAGATTTATCATCCTTGGGTTATTAAACATCTATTTCCATCCTCTAGGAATAGAGAAGGGCACAGCCTTCCCTAAAGGATACCAGGACTGAAAATAAATTACCTGAACAAATATTAAGTTTCTGTTAACAAGGAAGAAAAAGGGACACATAAACTCAGAATAACCGTTTTGATGACATTCCCTCTTAGAAGCCAGCCATCATGTAAGAAGTTCAAATACCCTGAGGACACCAAACCATGATAAAGCCTGAACTAGCCACTTGGAGAAATACTGAGGCACCAGGTAAGTAAGTGAGACCTTCTTGGACCTTCCAGCTCAGTTCAAATGTATGCAGCCAAGTGAATAACCCAACACTAAGGAGCAGAACTGCTCAGCCAAGTCCTGCCCAAACAGTCCTGAGAGAGAAAATGGTTCTTATGTTAAGCATCTAAGATTTGTAGTCGTTTGATTACATAGCAATAGGTAACTAGAACATATTACAGTATAATGTCTAGAACAGAGATGTCATTCAAATATAAAGACACTGATAGGTTTAAATTTAAAAAATGGAAAAAGATATACCATGAAAATAGTAAGCATATTAAAACTGGAATTACTGCATTAATATCAGACCAAAATAGACTTCAAGACAAGGAGTGTTGCCAGAGATAATGAGTAGTTATTTCACCATGATAAGAGGGTCAATTCATCAGAAAGACATTACAATTATGTGTGTGTATCTGAATCAGAGTTTCAAAATACATTAAACAAAAACTGACAGAACTAAAGAGAGAAATAGATAACCCAGAATTATAATTAAAGATTTTAATGCCCCCAACAACTAGACCCCCCAAATCATTAAGAATATAGGAGAGCTGAACAACACAACCACCTTGACACACTTGGCATTTATGGGACATTATACCCAACCACTGCAGGGTACACATTATTTTCAAGGGCACATAAAATATTCACCAAGTTAGACCATATGCTAGCCCGTAAAATATGTCTCAGTAAAGTCTGAATAAAGTAAAATCATACAAAGTATGTTTTCTGACCACAAAAGAATGAAATTAGAAATCAATAAGATATTCAAATATCCCCCAAATATTTGGACATTAAATAAGACACTTCTAATAACCCATGGGTCAAAGAAGACATCACAAGGAAAACTAGAAAAATTTTGAACTGAATGATAATGAAAAAATGGTCTAAAATCAATTATCTAAGTTTCTCCATTAAGAAACTGGGAAAAGATGAGCAAAATAATCTATCTTTGTAAGTATTTTTATTTAGGAAATAATAAATATAGATAAAAGAAGAGATCAATAACATAGAAAAATAAAAAATTAACAAAGCCAACATTTGGCTCTTTGAAAAGATTAATAAAATTGATAAACTTCTAGCTAAGCTGATCAGGAAGAAACAAAACACAATTTTAAAAAAAAGTTTTATTTATTTTTGGCTGTGTTGGGTCTTTGTTGCTGCATGCTGGCTTTCTCTAGTTGCAGCAAGCAGGGGCTACTCTTTGTTGCAGCAGTGCGCAGGCTTCTCATTGTACTGGCTTCCCTTGTTGCGGTGAGTTTATGTTAATAAGGTGATTTTGGAAAGTCCTTAGCTCACCACAGATGGGGACTGATTGCCAGGGGATCCAACCAAGTAATTCGAGGGTTGGAACTTTCCCCTATCTCCCACACCTCTCCAACCCCCTCAGGGAAGGAAAAAGGATTGGAGATTCAATTAATCACCAATGGTCAATGATTTAATCAATTATACCTATGTAATGAAAACTCCATAAAAATTCCAAAGTATGGGGGTGAGGGTGTGTGTGCGGTGGAGGGAGTGGTGGTTTGGAGAGCTTTATGTAGTTCACTGGGTTGGTGAACACATGGAGGTGCTGGGAGGGAAGTGTGTCCAGATAGGTCATGGATGTTCTACACCCCTCCCCCCATACCCTTCCCTATGCATCTCTTCCATCTGGTTGTTCCTGAGCTGTAGCCTTTTTTTTAAAAAAAATAATTTATTTTTTATACAGCAGGTTCTTATTAGTCATCCATTTTATACACATCAGTGTATACATGTCAATTCCAATCTCCCAATTCATCACAGCACCACCCCCACACCCACCCTGCTTTCACCCCTTGGTGTCCATATGTTTGTTCTACATCTGTGTCTCAATTTCTACCCTGCAAACTGGTTCATCTGTACCATTTTTCTAGATTCCACATATATGTGTTAATATACGATATCTGTTTTTCTCTTTCTGACATACTTCACTCTGTATGACAGTCTCTAGGTCCATCCACGTCTCTACAAATGACCCAGTTTCGTTCCTTTTTATGGCTGAGTTATATTCCATTATATATATATATATATATATATGTACCACATCTTCTTTATCCATTTGTCTGTTGATGGGTATTTAGGTTGCTTCCATGACCTGGCTATTGTATATAGTGCTGCAATGAATATTGGGATGCCTGTGTCTTTTTGAATTATGGTTTTATCTGGGTATATGCCCAGTACTGGGATTGTTGGGTCATATAGTAATTCTATTTTTAGTTTTTTAAGGAACCTCCATCCTGTTCTCCATAGTGGTTGTTTCAATTTACATTCCCACCAACAGTGCAAGAGGGTTCCCTTTTCTCCACACACTCTCCAGCATTTGTTTTTTGTAGATTTTCTGATGATGCCCATTCTAACTGGTGTGAGGTGATATCTCATTGTAGTTTGGATTTGCATTTCTCTAATAATTAGTGATGTTGAGCAACTTTTCATGTGCCTCTTGGCCATCTGTATTTCTTCTTTGGAGAAATGTCTATTTAGGTCTTCTGCCCATTTTTTGATTGGGTTGTTTGTTTTTTTAATATTGAGCTGCATGAGCTGTTTATATATTTTGGAGATTAATCATTTGTCCATTGATTCGTTTGCAAATATTTTCTCCCATTCTGTGGGTTGCCGTTTCGTCTTGTTTATAGTTTTCTTTGCTGTGCAAAAGCTTTTAAGTTTCATTAGGTCCCATTTGTTTATTTTTGTTTTTATTTCCATTACTCTAGGAGGTGGGTCAAAAAACATCTTGCTGTGATTTATGTCAAAGAGTGTTCTTCCTATGTTTTCCTCTAAGAGTGTTACAGTGTCCAGTCTTACATTTAGGTCTCTAATCCATTTTGAGTTTATTTCTGTGTATGGTGTTAGGGAGTATTCTAATTCATTCTTTTACATGTAGCTGTCCAGTTTTCCTAGCACCACTTATTGAAGAGACTGCCTTTTCTCCACTGTATATCCTTGCCTCCTTTGTCATAGATGAGTTGACCATAGGTGAGTGGGTTTATCTCTGGGCTTTCTATCCTGGTCCATTGATCTATATCTCTGTTTTTGTGCCAGGACCATATTGTCTTGATTACTGTAGCTTTGTAGTATAGTCTGAAGTCAGGGAGTCTGAGTCCTCCAGCTCCGTTTTTCCCTCAAGATTGCTTTGGCTATTCAGGGTCATTTGTGTCTCTATACAAATTTTAAGATTTTTTTGTTCTAGTTCTGTTAAAAATGCCATTGGTAATTTGATAGGGATTGCATTGAATCTGTAGATTGCTTTGGGTAGTATAGTCATTTTCAGAATATTGATTCTTCCAATCCAAGAACATGGTATAGCTCCCCATCTGTTTATGTCATCTTTGATTTCTTTCATCAATGTCTTATAGTTTTCTGAGTACAGGTTTTTACCTCCTTAAGTAGGTTTATTCCTAGGTATTTTATTCTTTTTGTTGCAGTGGTGAATGGGACTGTTTCCTTAATTTCTCTTTCTGATCTTTTGTTGTTAGTGTATAGGAATGCAAGAGATTTCTGTGTGCTAATTTTGTATCCCACAACTTTACCAAATTCATTGATTAGCTCTAGTAGTTTTCTGGTGGCATCTTTAGGATTATCTATGTATAGTATCATGTTATCTGCAGTGACAGTTTTACTTCTTCTTTTCCAATTTGTATTCCTTTTATTTCTTTTTCTTCTCTGATTGCCATGGCTAGGACTTCCAAAACTATATGTTGAATAATAGTGGCGAGAGTGGACATCCTTGTCTTGTTCCTGATCTTAGAGGAAATGCTTTCAGCTTTTCACCATTAAGAATGATGTTTGCTGTGAGTTTGTCATATATGGCCTTTATTATGTTGAGGTAGGTTCCCTCTATGCCCACTTTCTGGAGACTTTTTAATCATAGATGGGTGTTGAATTTTGTCAAAAGCTTTTCCTGAATCTTTAGAGATGATTATATGGTTTATATTCTTCAATTTGTTAATATGGTGTATCACATTGATTGATTTGCATATATTGAAGAATCATTGCATCCCTGGGATAAATCCCACTTGATCGTGTTGTATGATCCTTTTAATATGTGTTGGATTCTGTTTGCTTAGCACTTTGTTGAGGATTTTTGCATCTCTATATTCATCAGTGATATTGGTCTGTAATTTTCTTTTTTTGTAGTATCTTTGTCTGGTTTTGGTATCAGGGTGATTGTGACCTTGTACAATGAGTTTGGGAGTGTTCCTTCCTCTGTAATTTTTTGGAAGATTTGAGAAGGCTTGGTGTTAGCTCTTCTCTAAATGTTTGATAGAGTTCACCTGTGAAGCCATCTATCTGGTCCTGGACTTTTGTTTGTTTTTTAATCCCAGTTTCAACTTCATTACTTTGATTGGTCTGTTCATATTTTGTACTTCTTCCTGGTTTGGTCTTGGAAGGTTATACCTTTCTAAGAATTTGTCCATTTCTTCCAGGTTGTCCATTTTATTGGCATAGAGTTGCTTGTAGTAGTCTCTTATGATGCTTTGTATTCCTGCGGTGTCCGTTGTAACTTCTCCTTTTTCATTTCTAATTTCATTGAGTCCTCTCCCTCTTTTTCTTGATGAGTCTGGCTAAAGGTTTATGAATCTTGTTTATTTTCGCAAACACCAGCCTTTAGTTTTATTGATTTTTACTATTGTTTTCTTTGTTTCTTTTTCATTTATTTCTGCTCTGATTTTTATGATTTCTTTCCTTCTGCTAACTTTGGGTTTTGTTTGTTCATCCTTCTCTAGTTCCTTTAGGTGTAAGGTTAGATTGTTTATTTGAGATTTTTCTTGTTTCTTGAGGTAGGCTTGTATAACTTCCCTCTTAGAACTGCTTTTGCTGCATTCCATAGGTTTTGGATCGTCGTGTTTTCATTGTCATTTGTCTCTAGCTATTTTCTGATTTCCTCTTTGATTTCTTCAGTGATCTCTTGGTCATTTAGTAACGTATTGTTTAGCCTCCATGTGTTTGTGTTTTTTATGGTTTTTTTCCCTGTAATTGATTTCTAATCTCATAGTGTTGTGGTGGGAAAAGATGCTTGATATGATTTCAATTTTCTTAAATTTACCGAGGCTTGATTTGTGACCCAAGATGTGACCTATCCTGGAGAATGTTCCATGTGCACTTGAGAAGAAAGTGTAATCTGATGTTTTCGGATGAAATGTCCTATAAGTATCAATTAAATCTATCTGATCTATTGTGTTATTTAAAGCTGTGTTTCCTTTTCAATTTTCTGTCTGGATGATCTGTCCATTGGTGTAAGTGAGGTGTTAAAGTCCCCCACTATTATTGTGTTACTGCCGATTTCCTCCTTTATATCTGTTAGCATTTGCCTTATGTATTGAGGCGCTCCTATGTTGGGTGCATATATATTTATAATTGTTGTATCTTCTTGGATTGATCCCTTGATCATTATGTAGTGTCCTTCCTTGTCTCTTGTAACATTCTTTATTTTAAAGTCTATTTTATCTGATATGAGTATTTAGATTTCACATATGAGTGACATCATGCTGTATTTCTTTCCCTGTCTGGCTTATTTCACTTAGCGTAATGCCCTCCAGTTTCATCCATGTTGTTGCAAATGGAAATATTTCCTCCTTTTTTAAAGGCTGAATAATATTCCTTTGTGTGCGTGTGTGTTTGTGTGTGTGTGTGAGACATTTTCTTTACCCATTCATCTGAGAGACACCTATGTTTCCATATCTTGGGTGAATAATGCTGCGATGAACATGGGAGTGCAGGTATCTCTTTTGTGATAGTGATTTTATTTTCACTGGATATAAACCCAGAGAAGTGATTGCTGGATCATGAGGTAGTTCTACTTTTAATTTTTAAAAATTAAAAAAAGAACTGTTTTCCATAATGGCTGTACCAATTTACATTCACGCCAACAGTATACAAGGGTTCCCTTTTCCCCACGGCCTTGCTAACATTTGTTATCTCTTGTCTTCTGGTAATAGCCATTCTACTAGGTATACATTTCCTGGTGATTAGTGATGGTGAGCACCTTTTCATGTACCTTTGGGCCATTTGTATGTTTGTGTGTCTTCTTTTGAGAAATATCTATTTGGGTCCTTTGCCCATTTTAAAAAAATGTTGTTTGTTCTTTTGCTATTGAGATGTATAATTTCCTTATATATTTTGGATATTAAGCCCTTGTCAGATATATGGTTTGCAAATATTTTCTCCCATTCCATAGGTTGCTTTTTCACTCTGTGTTTCCTTTGCTCTGAAGAAGTTTTTAATTTGATACAATCTCACTTGTCTGTTTTTGCTTTTGTTGTCAGTGCTTTTGGTGTTTTGTAGCCAAGATCAATGTCAAGAAGCATTTTTGCCTGTGCTTTCTTCTAATGGTTTTATAGTTTCAGGCCTTACCCATTTTGAGTTGATTTTTGTATTTGGTGTGAGATGTTCAATTTCATTCTTTTGCATGTGGATGTTCAGTTTTCCCCACACCACTTATTGAAGAGATTATCATTTCCCCATTGTGTATACTTGGCCCCTTTGTTGACGATTCATTGACCATAAATGTGTGCACTTGTTTCTGGGCTCTCTGTTCTCTTCTTTTGGTTTATATGTCTGTTTTTATGCCAATTCCATACTGTTTTGATTACTGTAGTTTTGCAATATATTTTGAAATCAAGGAGTGTGATACCTCCTGCTTTGTTCTTCTTGCTTCTTCTGCATCTATTGAGATGATGGTGTGTTTGTTAGTTTTTATACTGTTAATGTGTTTTATCACATTTATTGATATTTGTAAGTGGAAATATCCTTATATCCCAGGGATAAATTCTATTTGATCATGGTGTATAATCCTTTTAATGTGATGTTGAATTCAGTTTGCTAGTATTTCGTTGAGAATTTTTGCATCTATATTCATCAGGGATATTGGCCTATAATTTTCTTTTCTCATGGTGTTTTTGTCTGGCTTTTGTATCATGGTGAATCTGGCTTCATAAAATGAGTTTGGAGGTGTTTCCTCTTCTTCTGTTTTTTGGAAGAGTTTAAGAAGGTTTAGTATTAATTCTTCCTTGAATGTTTGGTAGAATTCACCTATAAAACCATCTGTCCTGGAGTTTTCTTTGCTTGATTACTGATTCAATCTTCATATTTGTTATTGGTCTGTTCAGTCTTGATTTGGTCTTGATAGGTTTATGTTTCTAGGAATTTATCCATTTCCCCTCAGTTACCCAATTTATTGGCATATAATTGTTCATAGTAGTCTCTTGTGATTTTTGAGACATCCACTATAATGTCTCAAATTTCTGACTTTGAGTCTTCCCTTTTTTCTTAGTCTAGCTAAGGGTTTGTCAGTTTTATCTTTTCAAAAAGGCAACTCTTAGTTTTGTTGATTCCTTTCTATTGTTCTATTCTCTATTTATTTCTGCTATAGTGCTTTTTTTCTTCTTCTGCTAACTTTGGGCTTAGTTTGTTCTTCTTTTTCAAGATCCTGGAGGCAAAACCTGGGTTGTTTGAGATCTTTCTTCTTTTTTAATGTATGGGTTTATTGCTATAAACGTTCCTCTTAGTACTGCTTCTCTGCACTCCATAAATTTTGGTATGTTATGTTTTCGTGTTTATCTTGGATATTTTAAAAATTCCCTTTTGATTGCATTTGACCATAGGTTGTTCTAGAACGTGTTGTTTAGTTTCCATGTACTTCTGAATTTTCCTGTTTTCTTACTGTTATTAATTTCTAGTTTTATTCCATTGTGGTTGGAAATGATACTTGGTATGATTTTGATCTTAAGTTTGTTAAAACTTTTTTGTGACTTTTTTTGGTAATCTCTCTAGGAGAATGTTCCATATGTACTTGAGAAGAATGTATATTTTTCTGCCATTGGGTGAAAAATTCTGTATACATCTGTTATGTCCATTTTTTTCCTACAGTATCGTTCAATTCCTCTGCTTCTTTATTGATTTTCTGTCTGTTCTATCCATTATTGAAAGTAGGGTTTTTGAAGTCTCCTACAATTATTGTATTGCTGTCAATTTCTCCTTTCAGATCTGTTAATATTATCTTTATATATTTGGGTGCTCTGATGTTGTGTGTATATATTTACAATTGTCATATGTTCTTGTTGAATTGACCCTTTTATCATTATATAATGACATTCTTTGTCTCTAGAGACAGATTTTGACTTAAAGTCTATTTTGTCTGATTTAAGTACCGTCACTTACTTTTTTTTTTTTTTTTTTTTTGCGGTACGCGGACCCTTCACCGTTGTGGCCTCTCCCGTTGTGGAGCACAGGCTCCGGACGTGCAGGCTCAGCGGCCATAGGTCATGGGCCCAGCTGCTCCGCGGCATGTGGGATCCTCCCGGACTGGGGCACAAACCCGTGTCCCCTGCATCGGCAGGTGGACTCTCAACCACTGTGCCACCAGGGAAGCCCCACTTATGCTTTCTTTTGGTTACCATTTGCATGAAATATCTTTTTCTATCTCTTCGCTTTCAGCTTATCTGTGTCCTTGAATCAAAAGTAAGTTTCTTGTAAACAATATACGGTTGGATCTACTTTTTTTTTTAATCCGTTCAACCATTCTATTTCTTTTGATTGGGGCATTTAACCCATTTACATTTAAAGTAATTATTGATAGGGAAGGACTTACTTTTGACATTTTGTTGTTGTCTTATAATTCTTTTATTCTTCTTTTTCTTTCCTGCTGTCTTCCTCTGTGTTTCATTTTGTGTGTGTGTTCATAGGCTTTGATTCCTTTTTCTTTTGTGTAACTTCTATAGGTATTTTCTTTATGGTTACCATGGGGCTTACATAAAATCTATTTATAATAGTCTATTTTAAGCTGATAACTTCACTTGCATACAAACACTCTACACTTTTGCCACTCTTCCTCTCTGCACTATATGCTCTTGATGTCACAATTTACACCTATTTATATCGTGTGGAAGGATGTTGAATTTTGCCAAATGCTTTTTCTGCATCCATTAAGATGATCATGTGTTCCCCCCCACCCCGTATTCTATTAATATTGTGCAATGCATCAATTTTCATATTTTGAATCAACTTTCCATTTCTGGGATAAATGCCACGTGGTCATGGTGTATAATCCTTTTATATGCTGCTGGATGAGGCTAGAAAGTATTTTGTTGAGGATTTTTGCATCTATATAAGAGATTTGGTTTACAGTTTTCTCTTCTTACCATGTCTTTGGCCTTGCTCTTAGGGTAATACTTGCCTCACAGAATGAGTTATGAAGTGTTCCCTCCTTTTCTATTTTTTGGAAGAGTTTGAAGATTGATGCTAATTCTTCTGTAGACATTTGGAAGAATTCACCAGAGAAGCCATCTAGTCCTGAGATTTTCTTTGGTGGAAGTTCTTTGATTACAGACTCTTATCTCTTTACTTGTTATAGGTCTATTCAGGATTTCTATTTCTTCCAGAATCAGTTTTGGTTGCTAGTTATCTAATTTGTTGGCATGTAACTGTCCATAGCATTCCCCTATAATCCTCTTTATTTCTGTAAGGTAAGTAGGAATGCCTTCTTTTTCATTTTTGTCTTTAGTAATTTGAGTCTTCTCTTTTTTTCTTGACCTAACTAGAGTTTTGTCAATTTTGTTGGTTTTCTTTGAAGAACAAACTTTTAGTTACGTTGATTTTATCTATTGTATTTCTATTATCTATTTCATTAATTCTTCCTCTAATCATCATTATATTTCCTTCCTTAGGCCTGCTTTGGGTTTAGTTTTCTCTTCTTCTTCTAGGTTCTTAAGACCAAAGTTTAGGTTATTGAGATCTTTCTTCTTTTTTTATTGTAGGCATGTATTTTACCTCCTAGTACTTATGCTTTTGTTGCATTCCATGAGTTTTGTATTTTGTGGTTTCATTTCTGTATACCCAAAGTATTTTATAATTTCCCATATGATTTTGTCTTTGACACATTGGTTATTTAGAAGTATGTTAATTTTCACATATTTGTAAATTTCCCAGGTTTCTTCCTATTATTGATTTCTGTTGAATCTTTCTGATTCATTCTTCTAGCTAGAATGTTGTTGAGCCATTCAAGTAAAATTTTCATTATAAGTTATTGCACTTTTCAACTGAAGAATTTACATTTGTTTGCTTTTTATAATTTCTATCTATTGATAGTCTTTATTTGTGAGACACTGTTCTCATATTTTTCTTTAGTTCTTTAAATATAGTTTCCTTTGAGCATATTTTATTTTTTAATTTAAAAATATTTATTTTTGGCTGCATTGGGTCTTCATTGCTGCGTGCAGGCTTTCTCTAGTTGTAGTGAGCAGGGGCTACTCTTTGGTGCCTTGGCTTCTCATTGCAGTGGCTTCTCTTATTGCAGAGCATGGGCTCTAGGCGCACAGGCTTCAGTAGTTGTGGTACGTGGGCTCAGTAGTTGTGGCTCACGGCTCTAGAGCGCAGGCTCAGTAGTTGTGGCGCATGGACTTAGTTGCTCCACGGCATGTGGGATCTTCCCGAGCTTGAACTTGTGTCCCCTGCATTGGCAGGTGGATTCTTAACCAATGTGCCATTAGGGAAGTCCCTGAACATATTTTAAAAAGCTGATTTGAAGTTTTTGTCTGGAAAGTTCAATATCTGGGCTTCTTCTGGACACTTTCTATTGATTACTTTTTTCCTGAGCAGGAGTCATACTTCTTTATCTCCTAGCATGCCTCACAATTTGTCTTTTGAACACTGGATACGTTGAATATTATAATGTGGCAAGTCTGGAAATCACATTCTCTCTCTTTCCTTAGCGTCTGTTATTTAGTGACTTTTCTGAATCCTGTAAAGCTGTATTCTTTGTTTTGTGATGGCACTGCAGTTTCTACTTGGTTGGCTTAGTGATCAGCTAATAATTGTACTCATTTCCTTAAATGTGTGGAACCACAAAATACTGGTCTTTGCTGAGGAATTTTTGTGTGTTGAGGCATACCTTCGACATTCAAGCAGTTTACAACTCTCCCTTAGCCTTCAGTGTCTGCTTGTGCAGTCTCCAGGTCAGCAAGAGGTGATAGCCTAGGGCCTTCTTGGGTCTTCCTGAGCATGCACACTGCCTTATGCATGTGCGGCCTTCTAGATTTCCAGAAATATGTTAAGAGCTTTCAAAAACCCTTATGGACATGGCATTCCCCATCCTTTTCTCCCAAGCTTTTTCATTCATATATTGTTTATCCCAACTGTTATCACCACTGTCTGAAGCAACTAAAAGTTTTTGCCTGTAAATATTACAACAAACACCACCTGTGTAGCAGATCTAGCACTGGACGAGTTCTGAGTCAAGTTGTATAGGGAGAAGCTTCTATCTGTTCTTCCACAAAGCCACCAGACAGTTCAAATAATGACAATTCTTTGTGAATGGAGTCTGTTCTGCTCCCTGAGGTACCTGGAATGTGGGCTGCTATTTTCAGGGCTACTGCTGAGCTGAGGAATGGGGAGATATGGTGATGCACTTTCCACCAGGCTCTTTCTTGAGACACATATTTTTGGAATGAGTGATAAATGGTGACAGCCACCATTTTGGAAGAATGCCCAGAATATATAGAGAGGCTACATGATTGTGTTCAAGGCAACAGCCTAGCTAAAGTCCAAGCTGACAGCCAGTATTAACCACCAGACATGTCAGTGAATTAAGCCTTCAGTAGATTTGCCATTGAGGAGCCCCAGCTAACACTAACTGGAGAAGGGGTGAGTGTTATCCCACTGAGCCGTGCTCAAATCGAAATTTCAAGGCTAAAAACAATGTTATTGTTTTATTATTTATTTATTTAATAAAAATGATATGTTTAAGGTGTACAACTTGGTGTTCTGAAATACATATACATAGTGAAATGATTACTACAGTCAAGCTAATTAACATATCCATCTCTTCATATACTTTTTTTTTTTGTGGTCAGAGCACCTGAAACCTACTTTTATAGCAACTTTATAGTATTCAATACAGTAATAACTACAGTCATCATATGGTACATTTAGCTCTCCAGACTTATTCATCCTACATCGCTGCAACCTTGTAAACTTTGGCCAACGTCTCTCCATTTTCCCCACCTCTAGCATTGTTCTACTCTCTGCTTCCATGAATTAAACTTTCAGGTTCCACATATAAGTGAGATCATGTGGTATTTTTCTTTCTGTGTCTGACTTATTTCACTTAGTATAATGTTCTCGTTTCATCCATGTTGTTGCAAATGGCAACATTTCTGTATCACAATAACATTTATATATCACAATTTCTTTATCCATTCACCCATCAACAAACACTTATGTTGTTTGCATATCTTGGCTATTGTGACTAATGCTGTAATAAACATGGAAGTGCAAATATCTCTTTATGACACTGATATTTTTTCCTTTTGATATATTGCCCAGAAGATGGATTGCTGAATCATATGGTAGTTCTATTGTTAATTCTTAAAGGAAACTCATACTGTTTTCCATAATGGCTGTACCAATTTACATTCTAACCAACAGTGTACAAGGGTTCCCTTCTCTTTACATCCTTACCAACACTCTTGTCTTTTTGATAATAGTCATTCTATCAGGTGTGAGGTGACAGATATCTCACTGTGGTTTTTATTTGCATTTTCCTGATGATTAAGGATGTTAAGCACCTTTTCATGTGCCTTTTGGCCATCTGTATGTCTTCTTTAGAGAAATATCTATTCATATTCTTTGCCCAGTTTTAATCAGGTTATTTGTTTTGGCCATTGAGTTGTATCTTGTTTTTAAACCATTAAGTTTTATAGTGGTTACTACAACAATAGATATTTGGAATCCACTCAGGTACCTAAAAGAGGAATGCTGCTGTAACCCAAAACCTAAATTACAGATAGTGGCTTTGGGTGGGAGTGTTAATAAAAAAAAAAAATGGCTTCAAAGATACTCCTAGTGGAAACCTGATGGACCTCAAGGATGCTGTAGTGAGGAATTGAAAGAAAGTGAAAAAATGTTATTGGAAACTAGAGAAAAGGGGACGCTTGTTATATAGTGCTAAAAGTTTACTCTCAGTAACACGGAAATATACATAATAAACTGGATGTCCTAGCTAAGAAGATTTCAAGGTAAAGTGTTCAAGTTGCTGCTTGGGTTCTTTTCCCTGCTTCTAGTAAAATGCAAGAGGAAAGGAAAAAGCTAAAGAATGACTCTAACTATAAAGTAACAAGAGCTTGTTGTTAAAAAATAAATCTGCTATCATTTCCAGATTTTCCAGATGGCAAATATTGTTAACATTAAGAAATGGCTTCTGTGCAGAGTTTAAATCCAGTGTGCTGTCAGGAAAACGTAGTGTAAAAATGCAGCTCAGCATATGACTAAAAGACTTTTGATAAAAACACAGAACGGTTTAAGATGATGCTTCAAACAGACAAAAGTCCTTCAAAGGATAGTAGGAGTGTGCCTCACAGACCCTCTCCATTAAACAATAGGTCTTTTAAGGATCTTAGAGTAATTGTTCCATGGGAGACTTTTAAGAAGCCCAAGGTAGAGAATGGCTTATCATGACAAGATGTGTGAGCGCTGCTCTTGTATAATGGATTGACTCTCAGTGATTCAGAGTAAGCCCACAAGACTTTTAAGGAAATTGTACCAACAGAAACAGTCAGCTTGAATTGAAAGACACAGAGACATTACAATTCAAAAGAAAATCTGTGGACCCCTGAAATATTAGGAGCAGGAAGCAGGCTAGGAAATCCACTCGGCTGCATCGCCAACCACTTCTTACGTGCAAGGAAGGATTACTCTTAAGTTCAAGAAAATACCAAAAAAAAAAAAAAAAAAAAAAAATCCAGAGGGAAAAGCCAAGAACTGTGGAGAATCATTCCCAGGTAGTAGGACTAAAGCTCTAATCAGGGAAACAGCAACATGTGCCCTGCTGGATTTCACAAAGGCTATGGGGCAATGACTTCTGTGTCTCCTGTTTTCACTTTTTGAATGGGAGGGTCTATAGCAGTTATCCTGCCCCGTCACTGTATGTTGACGAAAGTGGGAAAGATCACTTTTCAGTTCACAGGTCTTCAGATTAAGAACAGTACTTAAGGAGCTGTACTAAGGGAACCACATCCAAGGAGCCTCATCTGCCTCTGGATCTGATGTAGGTCATGAAATCCTAACCCTGAACCTGATCCTGACATCGTTAACAAGATGAAAGTCTTTGGGGGAGTCTGGGGAATGATGAAGGTGTTTTACAAGTCGTAGGAATGTAAATAATTTGTGATACACTGTGGTGGCTTTAAACATGTTTGCAAGTTCTTTGACACTTCTTTTCTCCCCTTGAATATGGACCATCTTTAGTGACTCACTTCTAATGCATAGAATAAGACAGAATGCTGATGTATGGCTTCAACTTCTGAGGCTAGGTTAGAAAAGATGATACAGTTTCTATTCTACTTGGTTCTCTCTTTTGGGATGCTTGCTCTTGGAATCTAGCCATATCGTAAGGAATCCCAGAGTATATGGAGAGGCCTTGTGCAAGCTTTTGGCCAACAGACTTACCAATGATTCCAGCTGACACCGATTATCAACTTCCAGACAAGTTAGTGATAGACAGCTTATGGATATTTAATGGCTCCTGCCATTAATGAAGACACTGTAGCAAATATAAAAAGTAAATTGGTGGTGGTTGGGGGTAAGAGTAGACAGGAATATTGAACTGAACATATTAAGAAGGCCTCAATTTCTTTACCCGGAATGAAGGGCTTACACTCTATATTCGGGTTTTGTTAGTGTAACTGAAGAACAGACTCTTAAACTTTAATTTAAACTTCATTTGTCATATGTGGCTGGTGGCTATTACATTGGACTGCAGCATTACACAATCTTCTTTTTTCTGTGTCCAAAATACTATGGTTTCAAAATAGTTTGATTCTGTTATTAGCAGGTTTGTGATGTTAAGTTAGATTTCCTTCATTCACTTTATTAGTTTTGAAGCTTTACCAAGGAGAGAGAGTTGGCAGAATTTTGTACTCATATTAGTGGAATACCAAGAAAAGTAGTTGCCATTTTTGGAGTATCTACAATTATCTGTGCACTTTCCTATATATTGGGTTGGCCAAAAAGTTCGTTTGGGTTTTTATAACATTGTATGGAAAAACCCGAACGAACTTTTTGGCCAACCCAATATTATCTTTAATCTTCACAATGACTTTCTAAAGGAGGGGTTACCATTAATTACCATTTTGCAGGTGATGAAATTGAAGGAGTTAATCTGAAAACAAGTTAAGAATTGAGGTAACAGTAAGAAACAGTACCCGGGTGTGTTTGATACCAAAGCACAGATCTTTTCCTTCCATCACGTACTAAACTTCAGCAAAACCTGGATCTGAAACTTGCCTGTTTGGCACACTAATTATGACACTTGAGAAGTTATTAAACCTCTAGGAATATGCCTCTATTTCTTACTCTATAAAATTAGGAAAATGACTCCATGTTGTAGGAGTACTATGAGAATGGTTATGTATGAATGGGCATTGTAAACTGTCAAGTACCTTAAAAATACATATCTTTAACAAAACTATTCTAAGGAATTGGTGTGTTTTCATAGTACTTTCTCATACTTTTGGAAAATTTGGGTGTTTTCTTTTTTTTTTTTTTTTGCTTTTTACCGCATAATAATGCCATCAAGATACCATCCTGCCTCTCCCTTCATCATCAGATTATTCTTAAATTTAATATATGGAGAAAATTGTGTATTTTTATTCAGTATTCCTTTCAAGTGCTAAGTGTACTTTCCTCCTGTGTTTACAACCAAAAAGATACTCTTCATTATTTTCTATGGCCTTTTAAGATGTTAGCAAACACAGAAAGCTGGTCTAAATGACCCAGAAGCCATGGATGAGAAATGACAGGACCCTACTCAGAGTCCACATCCCACTTGTGCCCAGGGATGGGCCAGGGCAAGGCGGGCACAGCCAAGCCCAACATTTGGTTGCTTGCAGACACCCATGGACTCTCCTGCTGTCAAGTGGCAGAGGACCTGTGGATGGCATCAAAGGTTAAGGTTACATTGAGGGTGGAAGACTCCACAGCTGAGGAGTTTCTGCACCATCAGTGTAGAAGGACTACTACTCACCACTGTAGAAGGACTAATGGTCACCACTCACCAGCATGTGACCATTCTTGATCTTTTCCATAGCTAGCTTCCTCTACATTCTTAAAAATGAAAAACACTGCTTGGTGTTACAGTTCTTTGGGGCTAATAGAAAATACCTGCTTAACTAGACTTGCTTTCTCTCAAAAAAAAAAAAAAAATCCTTGCAAACTTGTAGGTTTCTCAAATCATCTCTGGGCATATGGAGAGTACTTCGGATTAAAAATATTTGAAGTTAAGGAATTGACTATAGTGCTTTTTAAAAAATTTATTTTGGATTGTTTTTTCTAGCGCCCCACTATTTATTAGTAAGCCATGAGATAATTTAGTGTGCTTTCACATATTTTACAAGTTTACCCTGTTTCCAATAGTGTTTAGTTTTATTAAGTTGAACCACATGCCATGATCATTTTGTAGGTCAAAGATGCTGAATATCACCCAATTACACTGTGAATAAGAAGTGATGTTCTCTCCTTAGGTAAATGGGTTAGGTTAGTATTTGGTTGAAACACTCAATTTACTTACGTATTTCTACTTACCTTCTGATGCTTTTCCCCGGGTCCACCCTAATTTAATATTTAATTTTTATCAGGATCTCCCTGCCTCTTCACCTTCCTCATCCCATGTAATTTAACAATTATTTCAATCTCTCCTGGAAGTACAGTTTATAAATAAATGGGTTTCTGGTAGTTTCAGAAATGTCACCAAATCACAGCACTACAAGTTTAAAAAGGCTATATCCACCACTGGAAGTAAGCAGTTGTTTTTCCTTTTCCTTCTTGATCACTGAGCTTAGATGTTTCAGAATGTCCTTTAAAAAACTAGGACGACTGAAACTAGCATCCGTTTTCCAGAGGATATAAATGCTCTTTCATTCTCCACACAGTGCCATCTGGTGGTTTTACACACAAACCACGCCACTTGCTCTGGGTACAGAACAGCGGCTTCCGATCTGGCTCTCCTAGTGTTTGAAAGTCACGTATCTACATCTCCACATCCTGGTAGAGACCCAGGCCTGACCACGCATTCCAGAATTTGGGCGAAAGGGTTTCTCTTGGAAAAACTCCAGTGAGGATTTTTTGGGCTGTGAGGCCGTGACAACTGAGATTTCTGTGTATATTTGACTCCTTTAAAGAGCTTTTCACTTTCTAACAACATCCTCTAAAGATCTGGAGGAGACAGATATCCCAGAGGAACACCTAAGCTGTCAATATATCCCTTGCCACCAAGGAGAGCCACTGCTTCATCGTGTATCAAATTCAAAGTTCGTTGGTAACACTGTGATTTGAATCAGGGAGCTCCATCATTGGCCCCAATAAGAAGCAGCAATAAGATTTCCACAATAACTTTTCATCCATATGTGGAGCTTTTAGATGTCAAAGGTACCTTAGCTATTTTCTAGTACCACAGAATGGATTGAGCTGGAGGTCTGACTTAAAGATTTACAGAAAGCTTTACTGTGAAGCTTCAGAATAACATCATTCATGACTTCCTTTCTAATCAGAGGAGAAAAAAATATAATGTTATGGCAAGTGACCAGGAGGAGCTCTGTATGTTTTTTCATTTGGTCCATCTTCCTTGGGCACAGACTGGGATGTTGCATTAGGGTGTCTTACTGTGTTGACTGAAGTTTGCTTTCCTCCTCCTTCCTGTCCTCTTCTACACTGTCACCTTGTCAGTGACATGTGATGTCAGCTAGTCAGAACCAGCCAATGAATCTAATTCATTAGCCAACAGCAATGCAGAATAGCTGTGCTAACTCACAGCAATTAAGATGATTGGGTCACATTGTCATTAACTGTTACTGTCAGGGAAAAATTCAGTGAAGAAATAAATCTTGAGTATGACCTTAGACATGTGGTATATAAAATTTATTGACTTAGAGATGTGTTCATCAACTGGGATTGAGTTATTATATACACTAAAACAACCAGCCAAAAAGGAAAAAACAACCAAACAAACCTAACAAGAAAAAATTTTATTAGGACCATGGTAATGACTTATTTGAGCTGAAATTCTCTCCCAGTGATAAAATGAGAGGAACTAAGAATTTAATAGAGTCTAAATATGTGTGAGCATTTCTAACTCCTGTCCATCTTGAGTCAAATAATAATGGATTAATCTTAATTCATCTTGACAGACTCCATAATGCCTCACTACAGAAAGCAACAATCACCTACTTATTGAATAAATACATATTAATTACTGGCAGAAGCTCTGAAACTGGACAATGACATTTTATATTACCAATGTTATTCAGTATTATGTAGTGGGAAGTACATACATGTGAAAAGTTCCCTGTAAATGGCAACGTGTTATTATGAACATTATCACTAATTTAGAATGAATATTAACCATATCATGATTGCAATGACTATGTCCTAAGAATCCATCTGCTTTCCCCCCTAAGATTCAGGGGATGCTTCTGGCAGGTTGCCAAATGGTTTCCTCTTTTATATACAGAGAACAGGAATTCATAAGTAAATGTGAAAGCAACTAGATTTTTCAGTCCTCACCCAATATATGTTTTATGGGCAGGAACCCAAGCCATTTGGGCATTTTGGCATTGGGGAAGTTAACACCCTTTTGTTTTACAGAAAATCTTTTACAGAGAGACTGAAGATGTGAGATACATGTATCCTGGAGTTACAAAGATATGCACAGGTCTGGGCATAAAGACAGGAGGTGGGCCATGAACTGATATGTCAACGTAATATAGTTCTACTATTTCAAAAAATAAGCAAATGGAGACATTCTGGAACTGTTGTGAAATGTTCGTTTCCTGCCAGGCTTTTACTGAATGGTAAGCAGTGTTTCTTGTGTGTTATCAGTCTTTTTAATAATAAAAATACTAAAATCCAAAATAAAACATGCCTCCAAACTATTTTTCTATTCTGAAGGTTGTGCTTATTGCTCTAAGAATCAGTTCTGTTGACCTGTAAACATTTCATTTTCTGCTTATAGCAACCAGAACATATAAGGAACTGGGTAATATTACTACAAAGAGCAGTATCACGGGGGAAATCTCCTGTTAAATAATAAAGTCTTTAGGATTTAAGTCACAGCTCTCAGATGGAGGAGAAGCCATGTGTTAGGTCTGCTTTTAGAACATTTGTCACAAGGTGGAAGGGAGAAGTTCTGCTTGAATGACAATGGTGGCTGTTATTAAATGACATAGTCAGACTGATGCTCTGAACTTTGGCACTTTACGTGCACCTGACATAGGACCACGGGTGTGATGGAGCAACTGTGTACATCTCTTCCCAACTCTGCCTACAGTGGTATCAATTTGGCAGCTGGCAATCGGCCATGTTGGGGCATTTACACCAGAGAGACTGGCAAATGCTGCAAATCAGACACCTGTGTACTCCCGCCGCCCCTGGCAACACACACACTCCTTGCGTGGAAAACCAGATGGTAAACATTTACTAGCACACCACTGCCTAGGACTAAAACTGCCTAAACACGTTATTCTTGCTTATTTTGAATCTGTGATTCTATAGGTACAAAAGGGTACATGGTTTTTAACGAGCTGTCTGAATGGAGTCTAAAAATTCTAATCTAAAATGCCACAAATATCCTCCTGTTATCTATATCAGCAGAAACAGTTCAATCTCAGTCAGGGCCAGATTTTATGATCATACGTACTATTTCTATATCGATTGATTCCATTTATCATCAGCCAGTTTTCTCACTGTTTCTATGAGCTTCTGTTAAAATCCCCACTGTAAAACTTATTTCAACTATAAGGTATACTAACTCCGTTTAATGCATCTTGGTTGAAAGCAAATACATACAACTTCATATCTGTTACGTTTTTTCCTTGTCTCTTATTAGGGAGATGTTGTTTTCTCTTATGCTCAGAAAGTAAACTTTGTTTCACAATGGTACTCATCTTAAATTCACATGTTTTTTAATAAGATGTATAGGTTTCTGAAATCTATATGAATATAATACACATAGATTTCCCACACGTGTATTTGGAGTAAACCAGGACAATGTGAGTGGGGGAGGGAGGCCCAAGAAACTGTTAGATAAGTTGTTTAATAAAATTGAATGATCCTTTTATTAAAAAAAAAAAAATCTCAGTCAGGGCATCCTAGTTCTCAGGATTCTATTTCCCCAGGATCCAAGCCCTCAGTGTAATTCACCTGGCATTGGTCTAATGCCCTAGGATTCTCAGAGTCTCTAAGACAGCCTGGATCTTCTAGAAGTCAAAGGCTGTATTACGAAAAACACTGACAGTTTGATGAAAAAATATTCCATTGATGCCAAATGTTTGTTTGAAAACTTTCTCCAGAAGAAGGCTGTTCCAGAAACTGTATACAGATCATAGATGCCAATGAGAATTTGACTCAATTCAAAATTGTGTTAACTGACAAAGCTAAAAACATGAACTCCTTTGCTATCCAAAAGCAGTTAGAATGTTTCCAGAGAGTGTAATTAGCTAAATGCTGTGCTTATGTTGATCTATATATGTCTCTATCTCTCATTTTTGTGGCTATGTATTTTCATGCTTCTATCTTACGTTATTTGGCGTTTGTGCTGATTATTCCCCAGCTCGGAGACTTTCTAATTCTTGTGTAATTCATCACACTTCTCACTTCAGGGCTACCTATGTCACAGACAATAAATGTTCTGGGTGATAGTAGTAACATTTTAAAAGACTTCCACAGAATAAGATTCCCTCGGTAACCCACTTCAATTAATAATATTCTTTCTCATTCTTTCCCCAATTCCTTCACACTGAAGCTGATGCCCATTTCTTATTGTTTGGAACTCAGGGGAGAAAGAGAACAGCTGGTCACCATCTTCCATATAATGGCCCTTAATATTCAGGTGTGGTTTACGTTCAAGACAGAAGCTTAGGGCCTAGTATTAGACTGTCTGAATAGGTTTTATTCTTTAAAATTGTTAAAACTGCTAATACCCAGCCTACTGCTCTTTTAAATGAGCTTATGAATTAAGGTTTTTTTTTTTTTTTTTCCCCTAGACTAATTTCAGTGTTTACAGGCTAGGAAGTCCAAGTGACTAGATATTTGAAATGTCAGCATTATGATGCTCTTCTGTAGTCTTCATTCACCTCCCTGCCCTTCAGGATAGTGGCTAAACAATAATTCAGGTCAACTTGTGAAACATGAAACATACTATCAATGCTGTAGCCCTGAAGAAATCTAGCTTAAGTAGGCTTTCCCCAGGATTTTATATTATTTCTTAGTCACATGCTCGATTTCCACTGTAGTTTCTAATTAACAGTTTACATGAACTTGGCATTACTATTTCTTCTTTCTCATATCATTTGGAACCTTTTGCTTCTCATTTATAAGGAGATGCTTTTCCTTCTTCTTTGAATTTGCTGTGATTAAAGAAGCTGTTTCTATTTCCTTTTACTTCTATTAATTGAAGCTCAGTTCTTAAAAAAGGTTTTCTCATACTTTTATATAACTTTGTGAAGAAAAATGGTTACTTTTAGTTTCAGTTATTTTAGTTTTAGTTCCAATTTCCCTGTAATTCTCTTGCTCTAGCATTTATCTTTATCAGACAGGGCACTGCAGACCATCAAAAAGTGTTGAGTATTAACTAGGGATCTGTAGACTTGGGATGCTTTTTAAATAGTAGAAGAGACTACCTTATAGCCTCCTTCCCTCCAACAGTCAACAAAATATTTAGCAGTCTGAGGAATGCCAAAGATGTACTTAAAGGAAAAGTACGTTCTGTAGGCAAATCATACTGTTCCTCCTGAAATGTAAAATATTTCTAAAGTAACAAAGAATAAAAGAAGTCCAGTAAACTATCTGAGACTGAAGAAACAATGTGGTTGCCTTTATTCTGGAACATGCCTGAAATTATGGTTGAAGATACAAAAGTCCAAATCTTACAGCAATTTTTCTTGAGTGGTGCTCATTTGGCACAAGCTTATGACAAAGAATAGAAACTTATGACAGAGAATAGAAACTCTAACTTTTGGAACTTTCTGCTCAAACTCTTGTATTTGGAGGATCAGATTACCTAGTCACAAACAGTTTGGTTCTTTTTTTACTTGTTATTTTACCACATAGAGAATGAATTTTAAAAGCACATCTAATTGGCTTCTCAATTTAAGCTGAAATTTATAATATTTTTGGAAATTGTGGCTTTGACAAAGGAAACAAAATCAGTCAATGTTTATAGGCCTATCTAGAAGACCTGTTTTAATAATTTCCACAACATAGTTTACAGAATACGAAATTAGGGTCATATTCAGCCTTTGTTATGAGAAGAGGATGTGCTCATGTTTAAGCAAATTTGGTGCCTCCCACTGGGTTATGTGTCATTTAGTGAGATGTGCTCACTGAGTCGGGGGCCAGATGGTGGATGCAGAAGTCTTTTGCTAGAATACATCTCTATAGAGGATGATGTTGCATTGGACTTGGTGACCAGGCTGACACTGAATGCAACTCAGTCACGGTATTTAAATCACATTAAGACTCTCTTTTATTTATGGCTCTCCTTGTGATTTCTGTCTGGCTTTATGTTTAATTGCTAGCCTCCATGTGGCGATATGATATCAGTTCTGCCTTTTATCTTTGCCAAAATGAACTCTGCAACGCTTTCTGAGGTACAGAGGTTCCAGGAAAAAAACAGTGTTACATAAACCAATTATAGGTAAGCATAAAATTAATTAAACGGACACCTTACTCTATATGCTATTTTTCATACTCTTGATACCGTTCAGGCTATTTTATTAGTGTTACATGGGTACTATCTGTTATAATTACAGAATTTTAGAGGTAGAAGGACAAGAGATCATACAGTCCACTCTAGTGACTAAAAACAATAGGAATTCAGGGTCTTGTGTTTGACTAAAGTAGGGAACAACCCAGGTCTAAAAATCAAGTTATAATACTTGGTTTAGTATCTTTTCCACCACTTCCAACTTCCTTCCCCTAACAAACACTTAAGACTTCAAATATGCCTTTCATCATTGTCACTGTCATCATCATCATCATTTCACCATCATCAACTGACCACAGTGGGAAAAAATACCATCCATTTTCTTTTATTCAAACTATGGAAAAAGGTCCTCTGTCTGAACAGTATTGTTCTTCCTTATGGCAGGGGAAAATTGTATTTATTCAGTAAAAGAAAAAGTCAGCTGAAGTTGTATTTGTCATTTGGGTGTTTCTGATAGTGTTATAGTATCAGAGAATTGTGTGAAAATCAGTGGCAATACGGAGAAACAGAATCCTCTTCCTTCTTGCATCAGTTTTAACCATTTTTTCCCCCAGAATACCTCCCGTTCGCTTAGCTCTAGTCCATAAGGAAGCAAAGTTTGTGTTTGTTTTTTTTCTGGTTGGCTCTTCAAGCATATCCACTGGGTTGGGTCTGAAACTGCTCTAAGCAAAGTCTCCTTCCTTATACTACCTAGTGCTCGCTGATCTTCGCTTTCAGAAATTAGGCTCTTTGATCTGTTCAGCCTTGTCAAACCTCTTATCATTTTCTCTATGAATTCTATGCAATACATAATCCCTCTAGAGTATTTCTTAGTATAAATATGATTCTGTCCTCTTTCACAGTATTGGCATCAACCTGAAGGACCTGCTATAAGGATTACTATTTACATTTAACACACATAAAAAGCCTTTTTTTTTTTTTGCGGTACTCAGGCCTCTCACTGTTGTGGCTTCTCCCGTTGCAGAGCATAAGCTCCAGACGCGCAGGCTCAGCGGCCATGGCTCACGGGCCTAGTCGCTCTTCAGCATGTGGGATCTTCCCGGACCGGGGCACGAACCCGCGTCCCCTGCATCGGCAGACGGACTCTCAACCACTGCGCCACCAGGGAAGCCCAAAAGCGCTTTCTTGTACTAGGAAGTGGCAACATCCAGCACAGATACAACTGGAGTCATCACAGTCAAAGCTTGGGCCAAAATACTTTATTTACTAAAAGTGATTAGGCCAAAGCCCTAAGACAGATGTCTAGTAAAAGAGATCAACTCACCCCAAAGCATATAGGATTTAAAACTGCTAAGTCAAATCTCTATCAAGTTATATATTTTCTTTAGAACTAAAGAGATAAATGTTTCATATATTATTCCTAAAGGACCAATGGAGTTCATTCATCAAGTTTACGCCCGTTTGGCAAAATTATTCAGCTTTATGTTTTCTAAGAAATAAAGCTTCGACAGTGAAAAGTCATCACTTGGGAAATGGTTGGATTTTCCTCCCTGGGGATTGTGGTTGACTCCACAACCTCTTTCACCCAGGAAAGGGAAAAGCCAATCATAAGAGTCCCTTCCCCTTGCCAGTAACTGTTTAGGAAGGGGCACATGACCTCTGCCATGTCTGCCAATGAGAACGAGGTTAGTCAGCCAGAGTGTTTCTCATGTTTCCTTCCTCTTAAAAACTTAACTGGTCCTGAGGATTTACTATTTAAAATTTTCTAAATCAGTAGTTATTTACAATATTCATATTAAATGTTTAACTAAATTCCTCCCTCCCCAAAGATGACATAAGAAGTGACAAATAAATAATGGATTACAGGCAATTATCTGAGTACAAAGTCCTGCAGAGAGGGCAATTCAGACGAAGAAATCAGGATCAGAAAGTCTTTTCTACAACTCCTTTTCCCTGGACCCAACTCTGGTTCCTGTTTGGCATACTATGAACTTTTACCAGAGAGAGGCAGCTTTGAGCCCCTTACCAATGAATTTAGGTGCAAGGTAAGAGAGAAATGCAAAGCAAAAAGAAACCAAAAATAGGGTTAAAGCCTCAAGAGTACAAGAGAGAAAGAGTCTTCAGCCTAGAAACAATTAATTTTAAACTTCAGGTTACATGAAAAACTCCACCTTGTAATACCATGGCCCAGCAGCCAGAACCTGTTACCACCACCACTCGAGAGCAATGAGGGTTGGGGTAGGTTGAAGTCACTCTTGGAAACTGGAGTGTGCTGCTAATGTGAAACTTAGAATACACTTTGGTTTGGTCTTAATAGTTAGGAGCACAGGCTCTGATGCCAGGCTGCCTGGAACTGAATTCCAGCTTCAGTATTTGCCAGTTGTTGGGAAAGTTAGCTCTTCATGCTTTTTTCTCATTGTAAAAGATTATATTTTCTACTTTGCTATGGCAATAAAATAAGATTATTATATGTAAAATATTTGGAACAGTGCCTGGCACATAGCAAGTGCGTGATAAATGTTACCTATTATTATAAATGTATGATTATTATATCTGGCTCTGACAGGGAGTTTTGCTTTAAAAGGAGGAGTAGAAATGGGCAGTAGCTGGAGAGGACAGTGGGGGACAAAAGAGGTTTTTTTTTTAAAGATTGGAGAAAAAAACATAAGTGTGGAAAGTTGGTTTAACTAGGGCTGGGATTTCGCCAACAGTGTATATACAAAGGGAGAGAGGAACAGGGATGAGTGATTACAAGAGAGTGATCTTGATAAAGGACTGATGAATAAAGTTTGGGTAAGCAGTAAGGGGTAACAAGGGGGATAGTTGATGGAGAGACTGAGAGTCAAATAAAAAGGTGGTAAAATCAATAGATTTTAGGCTCTGGTGGGGCTGAAGAATTACAGAGTCAGAGTATAAGAGAATAGAATTGGAAGGACAAGAAGTGGTAATTCAGAGAGTAGGAATATTACAACTGAGAAGAAAATAGGGCTGCAGTTATGGATACAAAGTTTAGGGTACAATCATGCAAGTGAGACTGAAATAGGAAAGGATAAATTTGTTATAGAGGTCTTATGATCTTACATGCCTAACCATGGCATAGAGGGGCCCTATATGACCCAGATCTCCATTATTTCTCTAACATCACCTCCTGCTCCCCACTTGCTTTTCTCCAGCCATAGGGGCCTTCCTGTGTACCTTCAGCACACCAAGCATGCTCTCATTTAGTCTTTGCACTTGTTCTTCCCATAGCCCAGTACACTTTCCCTACCTCCCTCACCATCTTCAGCAATTTGCTCTAATGTCACTTTCTCATGGACATTCAAGTTTTAGGACATGAGAGTGCGAGAGTTTTAGGACATGAGAGTGCAAAGACTGACCTGCAGCTAAAAATCTTCCAGGCTGTGGCATACTGGGGGATTGGTAACTGCAACAAGGAGAAGGAGTGAGTAGTACAGTTTGATAGCATGAGCTTCACAGCTGGGGATTTTTAGAGGAGAGAGGGAGAAAAGTCTGGAAGTAGCAATGAAGAACAAAGCGGATCAGACCTTTCTCTCCTCTGAAGAGTGAGATAAAATATGAAATTTACTGGAAGATCTTACGTAAAGTGAGTCCTGACTGAATCTGTTCACTTCTATAGTATTGGGTTGGCCAAAAAGTTCGTTCGGGTTTTTCCATAAGTTCGTACAGAAAACCCGAACAAACTTTCTGGCCAACCCAATACATACTGCATTTTGTTTGTGTTTTTAATCCAGTAGACCACCCAGAAAATGGGTCATGAGAACAAAACAAAACTTACTGTTGTGCCAGTATTACCATTTAGGACCATTTGATTGGCCTTCTGGGTAAGAAGTGGTCTCATGATCTATGGACCTCTAGAAGAGCTTGTAATATATTATATGAAATAATAGCAGAGGTCTTGAAAAAACCATGTTCACATAATATTTTTCACCTTTGGTAAATGTTTTGGTTCTGAAATGGCCCCAACAGACATTTTAAATTAGCAGCTCGGTCACTTTGAGCAAAGAGAAAGGAGTAACAATAAATGTCACCTTCTAATAGTAACCAAATAAAAAATTAAAAAGCAGAATACAAACTGTAAATCAGAGGATAAAAAATTTACTCATTTTAATCATCTATGTTTTAAATTAACTTCTAAAAAAATAAAATACTTTCATTCCTTATCTATTTCTAAGCATCTTCATGAAATATATATCTAGTGACTGCCGTGAGTAGAAAGCACTGTTGTGCTATTCTAAAAGAACTGACTTATAAGTTATATGCAGAAGAGAAAGATTTGAGGTAGCTAAAAAGAACACTTTTCTGAAGCAGAAGTACCATGTCTTATAACGTGATGTCATAATGGTTTAGGGAAGTAACATTCCATTCCAATTTGCACAAACTATTCTATCAATCAAAAAAAGCCTTTCATGTAAAACTCTCTCTTACAGACTGTGTGTTATACTGAAAAGTTTACCAGTGACTAAGAAATTATTGGGGAAGAGATCTAGGGGAATTAGGAAAGTTATATACTGACAATAACTTATAGATTAACTTCTGAAGTTTGGATTGAATATGCATTGCAGCATCCTCCATTCCCTAAAAACTGTCATAATGAAAAAATTTAAGTCTATAACAGTGTTGGGAAAGAAGAAAGTATATTTGATTAATCATAAATTATGCGTAATTCCTGGAAAAAAAAAAAGAGGGTAAATGGAATCTGACTGAAGGAGGAAAACTGAGGCCAAACTATGCATGGGAAGGTAGTTACAAAAGGTGGGAAGGATTCCAGATGTTGGACTACTTTTATAATAGTTCAGCCATGGCAGAGGCATGATATTGCTCTACAATACCAAAAAAGAAACAAAGTCTACACTTCTAAAACACTTGATACTGGTTGCACTCTTTCCTTATAATCACCAGAAACAGGCCAAACTTATAGAACATTTGCAGAAAGGCTAACAAGAAATCTGAAATGTAAGTGAGCAAACAAGCAAGAATTGCCAAATATGTGAGGGAACCAACACCATGAAAGGGCTTCAAACTCAGCAGACAGAACTAATTTCTGAGAAAACAGTTAATAGGGCAAAAGGAGTCTTAAAAACATATAGAATTAATATCCTCAGAAGGCCAAGAGGATATCACATCCATGAGACAAATAGGACCTTAAGAAGAACAATTATTTTTATACCTTTTAAAAATTAATTAGAAAGAAAAAATGAGTATAAAAATAAACACAGCAAAATACCAAACCTCCAACCAACTCAACGGATAGGCTGATTAGCAGAATGAACACAGCTTTAGAGTCAATTAGTGTGTTGGAAGAAGGAACTAAGGAATTCTCCCAGGGCACAGTGCAAAAGACAAGGGAATGAAAAGTGTAAAAAAAAAAAAAGTAAGAGACATGGAAGACAGATGTAGGAGTTGTAATATCCACCCTAAAGAAGCTAAATCATGATAAAGATATATATATAAAAAATTCTGTACCCCAAAACCCAGAGATTACACACTATTTTCTTTTTTTGCAGTACGCGGGCCTCTCACTGTTGTGGCCTCTCCCGTTGCAGAGCACAGGCTCCAGACGCGCAGGCTCAGAGGCCACGGCTCACGGGCCCAGCTGCTCCGCGGCATGTGGGATCTTCCTGGACTGGGGCACGAACCCGTGTCTCCTGCATCGGCAGGCGGACTCTCAACCACTGCGCCACCAGGGAAGCCCTACACACTATTTTTAAACACATGAGAAACTGGTTAAAAAGAAAATCAAAGTTTAAATGTAAGGTAATAAATAAACAACAATGATAATAGCTCTCTCTCTCTCTCTTTCTCTCTCTCTCTCTCTATACACACACATATATAGATAAAACTTTCAGTAAGTTTAATTAAGTAAAAAAGATAAAGTAGAAGTAAATATTGGGAATTCCCTGGTGGTCCAGTGGTTAGGACTCGATCCTTTCACTGCCGTGAGTTCAATCCCTAGTCGGGGAACTAAGATCCCGCAAGCCTCACAGCAGGGTCAAAAAATAAATAAATAAACATTAGTTATGTAAGTAAACAATGACAGATATGGAGATTAAATAACTTGTGAGAAATACACTATGTACAAATTATCCCAAATTTTTAGAATATTTATAAGAAATGTACACTCCTCTAAGAAAATGTAACTAAAATTGGCTCAAAGGGAGGGAAAAAAACCTAACAACCTATGATTATAAACAAAATAGTAAAAGTAGTCAACAAGATCTTTCTCTCCAAAGTTAACAGCTCATATGAGTTTATGAATCAGTACTATCAAATCCTTAAGAAAGAAATACTGTCTATGAAAACTCTTTCAAAGCATAGGCAAATTTAAACTTCTGAACTCATTTTATGAGGTTAATATAACTTGGATACCAAATCCAGACAAATATAGCAGAAAGTATACTAATAGTACACTAATAGATATACATGAAAAAATTCTTCAGTGACATAGAAGCAAATCAATTTTCCTAGTACTAAGCAACATACCATGACTAAGGAGAAATGTAAGGGTGGTCCAATGTTTAAAAGCCTATTAATAGGGCTTCCCTGGTGGCGCAGTGGTTGGGGGTCCACCTGCCGATGCAGGGGACACGGGTTCGTGCCCCGGTCCGGGAAGATCCCACATGCCATGGAGCGGCTGGGTCCATGAGCCATGGCTGCTGGGCCTGCGCGTCCAGAGCCTGTGCTCCGCAACGGGAGAGGCCACAACAGTGAGAGGCCCGCGTACCGCAAAAAAAAAAAAAAAAAAAAAAAAAAAAGCCTATTAATAAATTTTATTAACATCAATATATTAAAGAAGAAGAAATCACATGACAATCTCAACAGAGGTAGAAGAAACATTTTGCTAAGATCGAGAGTCCACTTTCTATTAAAAATAAAAAAAAGACAAACGCATAGAATTCCCTGGCGGTCCAGTGGCTAGGACTCAGCACTTTCACTGCTGTGGCCTGGGTTCAATCCCTGGTTGGGGAAGTAAGATGCCGCAAACCGTGTGGCGTGACCGAAAAACAAAACAAAAACAAATGCAAACACATAAAAACTCTTAACCAATAAGAAACAAACTATTTTTAACTCAATAAATTGTGTCTACAAGAAACTTCCAGCAAAATTATATTTAATGATGAAATGAAGTATCCCAATTACAATCAGGAGCAAGAGAGGAAAGTCAGCTATCACCACCGATGTTCAACATTGTACTGGAGATCCTTGACAATGTAAAAACACAAGAAAAGACTATGCATAAATAATTCAAAGTAAGAAAAAAATGTCACAATGCACAGATGTTATAACTGGCTACTTAGAAATTTCAAAGAGAACTGATTGAAAAGATATTAGATATATATAACAGAGTTGAGCAATGTGAAAAGAGATGAATAAGAGTACCATACAGAGAACAGTTTCCCTTTACATCAGCAATTTCAGTAAGAAATTTTGGGGAAAATTCATTTACAAAAGCAACAAAAACAAATATATAGAAATAAAAAATATAGACAAAAATATATAGAAATATAGAAAAAAATAGAAATAAAATTTTTAATGTCCAATTCTTTATAAAGAAATGCTATAAGACATAAAAAATGATAAATGGAAAAACATACCATGTTCCTAAAAAGACTCATATTTTCCCATTCTCCACAAATTGCTTTCCTCCCCAAAGGGGGAGGGGTAAATTGGGAGATTGAGATTAACATACACACACTACTATATTTAAAATAGATAACTAATAAGTACCTACTGTATAGCACAGGGAACTCTACTCAATACACTGTAATGACCTACATGAGAATAGAATCTAAAAGAGTAGATATATGTATATATGTAACTGATTCACTTTGCTGTATAGCAGAAACACAACTTTGTAAATCAACTATATTCCAATAAAAATTAATTAAAAAAAATAAATTCAGTGCAGTTCTAGGTAAAATCTCAGGGTTCAAATGGAATTTGATGAACTAGTTCTAAAATACACCTGGAAGGGCTTCCCTGGTGGCTCAGTGGTTGAGAGTCCACCTGCCGATGCAGGGGACATGGGTTCGTGCCCCGGTCCTGGAAGATCCCACATGCTGCAGAGCGGCTGGGCCCGTGAGCCATGGCCGCTGAGCCTGCGCATCCGGAGCCTGTGCTCCGCAACGGGAGAGGCCACAACAGTGAGAGGCCCGCGTACCGCAAAAAAAAAATATAAATAAAATAAAATAAAATACACCTGGAAGAGAAAAATGCTTAAGAATAGCCAAATTTTATTTTTAAGAAGAAAAAAAGGGGAATGTACCCCATAAGAAATTTAGATTTCCTTTAAAATAACAGCTTATTCACTTAAATCATTCAGTGAATATTGACTTGATGCATAATA
Organism: Pseudorca crassidens; assembly: GCF_039906515.1. Classification (NCBI taxonomy): domain Eukaryota; kingdom Metazoa; phylum Chordata; class Mammalia; order Artiodactyla; family Delphinidae; genus Pseudorca; species Pseudorca crassidens. Next base: position 79,636,937 of record NC_090297.1, read on the forward strand.
TATACCAGAACTCTTCTAAGAAAACAGAAGTGAACAAAACATACAAAATCCCTGCTCTCAGAAATTTATTTATATTCTGATTCTGATAACAGTAGACCAAATTAAATAATCTGGATAAATTCTCTCCCACCAGGGTCAACTAAAAAAGTTGGATTAATAAAAACAAAAACATCATATAAGCATTAAAGAAGTAACAAGATGGTAGAGAATTACCAAGTCAAACTAAGAGAAGACTAGAAACTCAGGAGGGCCACCCAATAATGAAACCTTTTATTTTTGCCCTGAGGACACATCCTGTATGGAGGAAATAGTTCTGAAACTAAGTCACACATTCGATGGCCTTGGGCTAGGAAAAGAAAACTACATTCACAGGGTAGAAGGTGAAACCAGAGGTGTGCAAACCTTTCCATGACACAGTTATTACAATCTGACTTTGGGTCATCGGGATAGTCCAGGAAAACGCAAACCTTGAACTTGGATTAAGGTGTTAGAAACTGGTCGTACCCCTAGGCACCTGACAGAAGTAAACAAAAATCCTATAGGGGACAATACTATCCTAAACTTCAACACAGTTTCCAAATACAACGTTCAGCATATTGTTAAACACACAGGCACATAAGAAAACAAGACACCATGAACAAGAAACAGAAAAAGCAACTATCAATAAACTCAGATCCACAATTACTTTAGATTCTGGAATTATCAGAGGGAGAATATAAAAGTAACTATGTAGACGATATTCAAAGAAATAATAGCCAAGTAAGATACTAGAAACAATAAAAAACGTATCTGGAAAGAACCAACAGAAATTCTAGATCTGAAAAATATCATAACCAGAATTAAGATCTCAGTAGATGAGATTTAACAGTAACTGAGAAAATTAGTAAACTAGAAGATAGGGCAAAAGAAACTACCTAGAATGTAACACCAAAAGACAAAGATAGAAAACAGGGAAGAGAAAGTAAAACACCCAGAGGATGCAGTGAGAAGGATTTAACACACATTAATCGGAGTCCCAAAAGAACCAGGGAGAGAGAAAATGAGGCAGAAATAATAGTTTACAGACAAGGTCTAGAAAATTTCCAGATGCCCAGCAGAGTTCCCAAACTTGACAATAACAAAAGACATTCCCATCAAGCCATTTTATAGCAAAACTTTAGAAAACTAAAGATAGAGACAAATATCTTGAAAGCAGCCAGAAAATACAGGACAGCTTATTTTAAAATGAGCAACAGCTGAACTTGCAAGAATGAAGCAGAAAACACTGGATAAAAACTTCAATATGCAGGGGGAAAATAACTGCCAATTTAGATAGAATTCCATACCTGATGAAAATATCCTTCAAGAATTCAGCGAATATAGGCATCTTTGGACAAACAAGAACATTTGAGAAATTCAAAAGGATGTATCTGATTACATTAAGAACTGTTCATCGACAGTCACTATAACTGCAAGTGGAAAAATAGAGTGCAAAGTAGAAGATATCTACAACACATATAACCTAAGAATTAGAGGAGTTCCTAAGTGTCAATAAGAAACAAGACAGATACTCCAATATAAAAAAATGGGCAATTTGTCAAGGCATTTCGCAAAAGAGGAAATCTAAGTGGCCAATAAGCAAACATAAAAAAGGATAATCAATCTGATAGAAATCAGGGGAATGTAAGTTAAATTCACAATGAAATAACATTAACACTCACCAACTGGCAAAAATTTAAGTCTGACAACAGTATTAGTGAATGTAGGAACAAAAACTCTTATGAACTCCATGTGGGAGTACAAATGTGTACAATCATCTTGGAAAATAGTCTGTCCTTGTCTAAGAGGCATATATTCTATGACAAAAAATTCTACTCCTTGGCATGTACCCTAGAGAAACTTGCAGATGCCTAAAAGACAGACAAGAATGTTCATAGCTTCACAGCTCTTAAAAGCCAAAAAACAACCAAATGACGACAACCCAAATGTTTATCAACAATAAACATGAATAATTAAATGGTGTCATATATAGATATGCAATAATATACAACAATGAAAATGAATAAACTACAGCTATGGGAAGAATAGAGATGAAATGCAAAGATAACGTTAACCAAAGGGGGCAAGTCACAAAAGAATACTTGTGCTATAATTCCATTTCTGTAAAATACAAAAACAGGCAAAACTGAACTATATGCATTCCTAGGAAGTCAAACTTAAAAACAGCCAACAAACGATTATTAGAAAAGTCAGAATAATGGTAATGGGAGGGAGAGAATTTAACTGGGGTGGAGAACATGGAGGTTTCTGGGGGTGCAGGCAATGTTCTACATTCTGTTCTTGTAGTAATTACAATATTTCTTTAAATGGTAACATGTTTATGAACTTCACCTCAAAAAATAATCTGGCACGAAGCAATCTGTGCAGGCTTTAAAAATTTGGGGTATTTATAATATTTAAGAAAATTTGGCCTATTAGACTAACAGTTCAGCTTTCCAAATTCAACTTAAAATGTGTAGTTGAGTAATCAACTTTGACTTGTGATTTTTAAGTAAAAATGTTACTAAGTTATACGAGGCATTGAAATATTCATGAGACTTTAAGGTTCTACACGTTTATTAAGAGTTTAATCTATTGTATTTATAAAAGATATTTATATACTTCAGAAGGTCTTAAATCAGGGTACTGAGATTCTCAAAATAGAAACAATATATTGATTTTATAAATGAAGTTTAAAATTTTTTTGAAGTTTTAAGTTGTAAATGGGACTAAACATTATCAAAAAGCTCCTTAAAGTATTTGCTGAAATTTGCCAAACTCGTCAATAGAAAAATGAAATTCCAGAGGCTGACCTTAATAGCTTAAGAAAGAACCAACTCTCTAGGTTTATTTCTTTAAAAAAACAAATAATAATCTTTTTTACCAGTTTGTTCAGAAGAAGCAAAATAATTCACACTATCTCTTCTTCCAACCATATAAAAACAAAAAACCTGTGCCAGAAGATTTTTGGGAATTTGCCTAGAATTATAATAAAAAATATAAACCATTTGACAGTTGATATGGCAACACATAATACTTTTAAAGTAGCTATTCTTTACTTTTTGGGGAGGAAGAGGCGTCACGGCCCATTCTGAGTATCTGAGAAGTGCTATGGAACTCAAAGAAGAATGCATACTGATATACAAACAAACTTTTGGAATAAGTAATAGTCAAAGATCTCTTGAAAGACTACAAAGTATAAAGGCACTTATACTCTCTATTATACCACTGGCGAATGACAAAATCAAAGTTGAAGTTATTTTAGACACATTATCTAGTAAAACATGTTCATATGTATTTTTATTATTTTAAATCAGAAAGTTAATTCCTTTGTGATAAAAAATTAACTTACTTTGCTTTCATTTGTCACTTAAAGATGAACAAGATACTACTTTTTACCTACTAAACAAGCAAAGTTTTAAAAATACACTGGCAAGGATGAAAGGAATTGTAAGCCATTCTCATAAGCTGCAGGTAGGAGCATAAAGTTATAATGGCCTCCCTGTATAACAATTTGGAAATTCATATATAAAGCCTCAAATGTGTGAGCGATATCCAACTCTTTAATCTACCAATTCTACTACTAGAAGTTCATCCTAACAAAATAATTTTGGATGTGTACAATGTACTGCTAGAAATGTTCGTCAAAAGCATTCTTTATAATTCCAAAATCCTAGAGACAACATAAAATGGTCAACAATGGAGGTGTAAATACTATGTGGTACAATGGAACATTATGCAAAAATTGAAAGTATATTTAAGAATAATATGCAGTGGTATGAAAATGCTTGTGGATCTACAGCTAAGAGAATAAAGGGTTAATTTCTACACAGCATGATCTTGTGTTTTTTTAAAAAGGAAACGTCTATAAAATAGAAGAACAAGACTAGAATAGAAATATGACAAATTTTTACTGTGGAGGAAGTCCATTTATTTTTTCTTGTCTAAAACTTTAATAAAAAGGAAAAACCCTACTGATTATTTATTAGATTATATGCCACTCTTTGTTCACCTTGACCTCTGACTTAATGTAAGAATGAGGTATCAATTCTGTAAGTTTTACTTGTTACTGTTGTTTACACCTAAGCAATTAAAAGTATTATTCAATTATTTGTAATCAAAGTAATCAAGAAAAGTGAAGGTTGTACCTATGTCTATAATGTAGGCTAAAGAATCGAGAAATTAAAGTTACGAACTATTGACTAAAGATCAATAACTGAACTTGACTGGCCCTCAGAATAAGAAAACAAGTTCCCATTTTTGCAATAAATTGGATAGCTACCTTCCATACCAGGGGTAAATGCTTAATTATAGTCCATGGTTTGAAATATCATTGATGCTGACTAGTTTTTGTCACAGAGAGGCTTTACATCTAGCGTGATATAATAGAAAATAAATATTTGGTCTTTGTCCCTGGCTCCTGGCATACATCTCCTAAAACGCTTGCAATCTCCAGAGTGATGAGAGTGTCTTTCATAAGCTAATGACATGACTGGTGGCTGGGGGCCCCCAGATAGCTTCAGAATGGGAGTGGGTCACCAGAAAGACCAAGGCATGATTAGAGGGTTGGAGTTTTTTGTTCCGCTACCCTGCCGAAACCTCCAGGGAAAGGAAAGGAGCTAGAGATTGAGTTAATCACCAATGGCCAATTATTTAATTAATTATGCCTACATAATGAAACCTCCATAATAACCCCCTAAGGGATGGGCTTCTGGGTTGGCGAACACATCAAGGTGCTGGGAGGGTGGCGCACCAGAGAAAGCATGGAAGCTCCATGTCACCTCCTTCCCAGCACACCTTGCCCTATGCATCTCTTCCATTTCACTGTTCCTGAGTTATGTTCTTTATAATAAACTGTTAAAGTCAAGTATTTTTCTGAGTTCTCTGAGCCACTCTAGCAAATTATTGAACCTGAAGAGTGGGTTGTGGCAACCTTTGATTTATAGCCAGCTGATCACAAGTATGGGTGACCTGATACTTGTGAGTGGCATCTCAAGTGTGGGCAGTTTTGTGGGACTGAGCCCTTTAACCCATGGAGTCTGACACTAACTCCAGGTAGTTAATGTCAGAATTGACTTGAACTGTTTGACACCGAACTGGTGTCTGGAGAATCAGAGAACTGGTTGTTGTTGGTGGAAAATGCTCAAGATTGAGTATTCAAAGGTTAGTCTATACAATGCAGTACTTAAATTTCAAATAAACTTGGGAAAATGGGATACTGGGATAAATTATAGTATTACTACATTCATAACTATACTGAAACAATATGAGAAACATAACAAGCTGTTAAAAGTAAATGTGTTTCAGAATGAAGGTCATACACAGTCATATATAATGATGCAGATAAACTGTATTCAGTACTCCATCGTGACAAATGTACCCAAAATAGGAATTGACAAAAACTACCAGAATGTAATAAAGATCATATACAGAAAAAAAAAAAAAAAGTAAATGTGTTTGAGTCATAATACCACAGGAGATTTTCCCCATTTTTTACTTTTTCATTTTCTTAATATTTCTAAAATGAGCATATATTACAATTTTTTAGTGAAGAAAAAAAAAATCAAAGCTATATTTTGGACCAGTATGTTTTAACTGTATAGTCCCTGAGAGGTTATGTGTATGTCCTTAAAAGAAACTTTGTCTAATTAAATTACTACTGAAAAACTATTATTCCCTCTAACCCGTAACTAAGCATGTGAAATCTAAAATAGAGATATTATAGCTATGCCATGGTTCTAAATATATTCTAAAGAAGCATAGTGGAAAATACTACTTTTGAAGAAGTTAACTTTTTTGTCTTGATGCTATTAAATAAATCAATGCTTTTAACAAGATTTTTTTAAAAAAGAAAAAGAAGCTCAAATACAAAAGAGGCTCAAACATCTTAGGCAATAATAAAGGAATTATAAAAGAAAATTCAACAATACTGAATACTGAAATAGTGCATGTTTTAACATGAAACTCTACCATGTAACTTAAGACAATATTTTATAATTTTCTTCCAGTGGAAGCCAAATTAAAATATATCATTAACTTTCTAGTTGCCAAATAAAAGACAAACTTTGCTCCCTAAGAAGTTTTTAAAATTTTGAAACCCAAATATCTTTATTATGAAAAATGTTCTGTGTTTAATTTACTTTTCAGGAATCCCTCTAGCTTACTGTTTCCAATTTGAATTATTGTATTTTGATGATTTAATTCTTTTTATATCCAGAAGGAGAAATATTGTTTTAGAAATAGTTTAACATAAAAAACGTAATCTAGGTTTGCTTATGAAATCTGTGGTCAAACTACCTACTTATATTCCTACATCTTGATAGTTGGCTTAATTAAATCAAAGAACTATAAACATTAGAGTTGAAAGGGGCTCTAGTGATTGCTAGTCTTCCCACCAGGAATCTTTTTTTTCCCCTTAATTTCTGAACTGTACTTGCTATGTAGTAGTATGACTTCCAATGAAAAATATATATTCTATTTAAATACAGAATATATTCATATCAATGAAACTTATTCAGTAAGAGAATACTGGTATACACAGACTTGGTAAATTTTCAGTCAAAAGTTAAGAAATTTGATGTTTTAGTTAGACTCACCATTATAGAGAAGCAAACAGTTTCTATGAGGACTTTGGAAAAATGAGAATAACTTATAAGTACTTTTCCCCTTATCTAGTAACCCAGGGATCAGGAGACCATTGGTTGGGAATGATCCATTTTGTTCAATTTCCTAATTTTACATATAAAGTATGTGAATAAAGTAACCTGCTAAGTATAAACAACATAAATCAAATGAAACACAACTTCAAGTGGGCCATTTCCACCAGTGATAAAAATGAGAAATGTTTCACACTATAGACATTATAATTTTCTTTAAGTCTTTTTTTATTTAGAGATTTTTCTGGTAAGGAGATATACCATAGGAAAGCAATTTCACTGGCAGTGAGGTATGTATATACTCTACCAAAATACTCCTTATTTTAACTGCTCTTAACTTTATTTACATACGAAGAAAAGTATCAATGCATATCCTTGTTTCAACTATAGTATTAGCCATACTACATGAAATAAAATGAAATGGTGCTTGCATACAAAAACTGTTATTTGTAAAGGAATTTAATTTCAGATTAAAATAATTAATTTGCTTTTGGGAAGAGTTTAAAAGGAGAATCACAATTTATCATGACCAAGACATCTGCACCATATTTTCCATTCCTCACAGCACATTTATTTCAGTAATTCCATTATGTCGGTTCTTAGCATGAGCATAGTGTTACACGATTTTCGTACATATAGTCACATCCAAAACAAGTTCTAAAATTTAAATTGTAAACATTCTCATCATATGTAGAAATATTTCAATTGGTGTATTAAGTTTTGCTAACTGATCAAATTTGGAGGAGAATATAAATGAGAAAGCCTATTCTAAACTGTGTAGTGAGCATTGTTTATTAATTACATTTCTACAATGTTAAATAAAGTAAGAGGCAAACCTGTCCTGTAAGCATGTCAAATTTTAGGTAAAACATTAAAAAGAAACAAATCTGTTAACAAAAGGATGTCTTGCAATAAAGAACATTAGATTTTTAAAATCTATTATGATACAAAAATGTAAAGGGTAAATAGCATCTTTGTTGACAAAGTAGGAGGTAGCATGGATGCACCACTTTATTGTCTGAGAAATGCAACTGGAGTAAAGAATATTTCCTTACCATGAATAATTTCCAGGACTATGTACATATTTCTTTTAGAAATACTTGTTTAAACAAATCTCCCTCCACTTTTTAGTATAAAAAAAACCGTTCCATGTGATTTTAAAAAAACACTTACACATCTAGATAGAATAGTACTCTGCCCTATTTGAGTGAACAGTCTCAAACTATGAAGTACATGATATTTAATGCCCTAAGTTGAGTAAATTTAGTTAGCGGTTCCTGGTATTATACAAAACACTAAATATATACAAACAAAATATAATATCTTAATTTTCAATGCAAGTCTTGTGGGGAATAAACAGAACCTTGATTCTGGTAACACTGCAGAGAACATAATTTTCCAATAAGTCTGTCTTTAAGTATCCATGTGCAACAGTTTATTAATGACTGCTTACGTGTACTGATCTATCATTGAGTGAACACAGTTAACTGACAAAACGTAGTAAACCTCAGAAACACATCTCCCATCCTATACAAAATATAGAGACTACTTACTGTTTGAAGCACTCAATTTGCTCTGATGTCACTGTCATTCACTTTTCCCCATTTTCCTGCTTTAGTATTTATAAACGGATAATTTAATGTGGCTTTAAAAAAAAGACAAAGAATTTCAAATTTACATCCAATTCAAATTTGCTATTTAAAAGGTTTTCTTGTTCTATGAAGCTGCTTCTGCCATTAGTAGAGAAAATGAAGTTTCTGTAATGGAGGCAGGCTTTTTGAGTAGTGACGTGACTTCCACCATGCCAGCTCCAGTCCGTGGAAGATTAGCGTTTACAATGTGTCGTTGTAAGTGCTTAATCCAGTCTTCCTGAACAGACAATGGTCCACGAAAGACTAGGCCACAAAACCTAGAGAAGAAGTTGATAACAGTTCTCTTAACATGACCAATTCCCTTTATTTAAAACCAATTCCCATAAAATCCATAAACACAGGAGCAAACTTTACTCTGTATTGGAGATAGTACTTGACAATAGTTTCTAAACACCTATAAAGTCAAAATGCTTTAATACAATATCAAAACTGCCGATTCATAATAACTCCACTAATATTTGTAGAGGTGGGAACATTACTATTAGGTTAAAATTAATTAAAAGGTCTTAACGTCTACACATCTTAATATATTTAAAACAACTCTTAATTCCAAAATGCACTATTCTTTTCAAAAGACCACTCCCCAATTCAGAATTCCTTAAACTGCATGAAGATGAGTATGGAAGGTGTGAATGAGTTTGTATAGCTACACTTAGAAGTATGAGTGGAGAGAAAATATATTCTCAATAAGCAGGAACTCAAGACAACTAAAAAAATATCAAATTAAACCAAACAAAGCACACAAATAAAACACAACAAAAACAAAAGACACTTTTACAAATCACAGTATCCTAGCTAATGTAAAAACCTTGATTCATTAGTTGTTGAAGTATAGCATATTATGAGCCATATAAGATTTTAAGTCTGTCTCCAAAAGTTCATTTGTAACTTGATTTTTGAGAATGCACCTTCTGCCACAAACTAAAAATCCTGAATAAAATAGCTAATATGTCTCAAAGCAAAATCTGAAGAAACTGAGCCGATTTGGCAATATAGGCATATACCTGCATCGGAGAATGTAAACCTCGTCAGCACCATGAGGTAATGTTAGCATTTTCTTCTTGCTTCCAGATCTTGACCTTGATTTCTTTTGCTTACAATCTAAAGCTAAAAAAGGGAAGAAAAAGACTTAACATTTCTCATATATTCCAAGTATATATACATACTATACTTCTAGGGAGGTCAGACCATCTAAATCAAGTTAGAAAAAGTCTGTATTCATTTGTATTCCCTAAAGCATGCACTAACTTGCAGCTGGTTCTCTAACAGCAGTAATATTATCAGCATATACTCTTCCTGCACTCCTTTTTCAAATAATGCTTTACCATATCAAACTAGAACTGAGAAAATGTAACTAAAATAACTTGAAATGACTAAATTGGTCAATTATTACAGCAATGTAATCTTTTCTCTTATGATCATATATATACATTAACATCTGGTTAAATCTTATTTCCAGGAAAACTATAACCTTTTATGTGAGATCATTAAGTTTGCATTTGATTACTTCTCCATTAATCAGATCTCACATGCTATGAAAACAGTAAAAAGTTCAATGAAAAATCAATTTTATATACCAATTCACTTTGAATTTTATAATAATAAATAGCTCTTAAAATTATATGCTAGCCCTACATCTGAAAGGGCAAACAATGCTCAACTTTCATTTTTAAACTCAATCTGTATTGCATAAACAAGCACATGTTTTATTTTCCTAGAAAACAAATACAGATCCAGATTACCTCACATAAGTTCATAAATGGACCAGAAGTTAACTGCTATTTGTTACGTTTTTTTCCTTTTATATTTTCTCCTATACCTTATTTTAAAAATGTGATTAAAAAGGGGAAAACAAGATTTTTACATTGAAGTGGATCAAAATTCTAGTGCTAACTGTTCTTGAAATTTTTCTGTTACTTGACTTTTCCTTCAATCATTTATTACAAAAAAAATCTAATTTAATAAAGAAAAAAGGTATTTTTTATAGGTAGGAATAGACAGGACATAACATTTTATTCTTTGAATAAAACTACGCCATTCCTTTAGACAAAGGGATGATAGTATTCCAGGGTGCTGCTGGTCAATTAGCAGGAAGAGATGGTAAGAATTTATCTCTAGGGATCCAAGGGGGAGGGAAACAAATGTAACAGAAGAGTTGTCCAAATGGCTTTTCTTCTGTTAACCTGTCACATGAAATCCCCTGGAAAAATTCTAGGTAAGAGAGAATAGGAACTAGCTATTCAATGATTGCGTGAAATGAACTGTTCGAAGTCTGGGTTCCAAAAGAATAGATGCTACTATTATAAAACCAATAAACATAGTTTCTTACAGTAGTCAAGTGGCAATGCTAACAGAAATGTCATATAGAAAATTAAAAACCATGAGAAGCCTAAATCTCATTCAAGCCACTGTTTTTCGCTTCCTGTCACCTGCCTCTTTAAAAGTAAAATCTAGGTCTTACAGTCTTTCTCTGTTTATCCTCAGAAGAAGAATCTAATAAGTAAAGAACTATATAGGAAGTCAAGTTAAGTATTAAAGAATGGCTACTTCAAAGTTAAACAACCAAAATCTGGAACAGAAAAATCTTACAAGGTTCTCATTAGTTAGCTCATTCAAGAGTCTGGCACATAGTAGGAACTCAACAAATACTTCTGGAGTGAAAAATAAAGAAAAACCCAGCAATTTAACCTTTGACATTTAGACAGCATATGAACAGAAATCTGTTCTACCGCTATGTAATATACACTATAGTTCCTGTAGAACATTTCTGTATCATTTGTTTAAATGAATGTTGCTAGCAGTCACACTTAAATTCTTCAGTGGCCAGTCTAGCTTCTATGCAGAAACTAGGTTCTTCATAACCAGTAAGAAGAATGAGGTAACACATACTCTGTAGTCAGCACTTTCTTTTTCCTAGTTGCTTTGGTGAGCAATTTGAATTTAGGTGAATTTTAAAGAAATTCATACACTAGAAGTAAAGAGTTTAAGGAACTCAAAGGGCTAAGTGCTACTAGATGTCAGCTACTCTTTCCCTATCTATAAGGTAAACTACACACAATCCCTGTCCCTGTTACGTGGAACAGAGCAAGCATTTGGTATATCTTGAGATTACAGATAGAATCTTACTTTGATGAGCTTGCTGGTTGTCAAAATTGCCACACTGTATTCAAATTTCCTTTTAAAATGTAAATAAATTACTGTAGGATACAAATAAAATACATTTTAACAATCCGTTAAATATTTGTTCACAGAATGCTAATGTTAGGTGTGTAAAGCAAATTGAGGGAGAAGGACAGAGGGTGATGGGGAAGCACGCAAAAGAATGTTTTATCAGTTACAAAGCATTTAAGTTACATTTAGATGCTGTGATACTTTAAAAAATGGAACTGGAGGGCTTCCCTGGTGGCGCAGTGGTTGAGAGTCCGCCTGCCGATGCAGGGGACATGGGTTCGTGCCCCGGTCCGGGAAGATCCCACATGCCGTGGAGCGGCTGGGCCCATGAGCCATGGCCGCTGAGCCGGCGCGTCCGGAGCCTGTGCTCTGCAGCGGGAGAGGCCACAGCAGTGAGAGGCCAGCGTACAGGAGAAAAAAAAAAAAAAAAAAAGGAACTGGAAATGTTTACTCAGGTATAGAAATGTTTTTGACTTTAATTGAGGGAAAAAAATTTTTTTTCTGACTTTTGATACTATATGAACTCTAGAAACTCTTAAGTTTATGGCTGTTTTTATGAATGATCAGATCTAAATTTTAAGTGAGAATACCATAGTTTTTGTAGTAATTAGTATTTGAAGGTATTATGACTTTGGAAAGTAGGACAACTCTGTCAGAATATGATTGAGAATCTCCAGTATCCAGAGTTCCACATAAGTTTAGGGAATCACATGAACCGGGAATCCTTGGAAACTTGTCCATAAAGTTAAGATATTAAAAACCAGGGAACTCTGGTAATTACACATAAGTATCTCCGTATCTTAATATCTCCATCATCACTTTAAAATTTTTTACCCCTTGAAATGTCATTTATTTTAGGAAGTAAAATATGAATACATTTGACAGGAATAATTTTTTCTAATATCAACATCCAACCATCACCCCTACAATACTGCCCAAAATTTTAGAAAAATCTGTATATAAAAAAAAGAATATTCCAAAATGTTCCACTAAATGAAAAAGATGATGTACAAACATGTCTATTATACAAATATTCTCATTTAACAGATTTTATTGTCTCTAGAGGGAAAAGCAGTTTTATTCTGGACTGTACCAGGAATTGTTAGAACATTAAAAACAACATCACTAACACAGTCAGTCTTAGTATAATGCGGCTCATCAATATTTCTGACAAATAGCCTAAGGTTTATTGAAGTTGTTTATATGAATAATCTGTCAAATAGATAACTTTATACAAAGTCTTTCTTTACAACAGAATTTTATTTGCACTTACTTGGTACTGTCAAAAATCAAAACACACACATACCATTTTTCTGTTCCAAAGTATTTTAAATCTAACATTGTTTCTATACTTGAAATTTACAAAAAATACTAGATTAGTTTTAGAAATTCTTAATTTTCTTTTTCTTGAGTATAAATACTTCTTTCGAAATGAATAAACCCAGTTACTCAGATCTTCCTATTTAGGGTGGCAGGAAATGTTTAAAGTGATCAATTTTAACCGGAAGACTATAAAAAAAAAAACTTTGAAGTTATCTGATTTATAAAAGATCTACATTGCTACTGGTAGTAATATTTTACTTGTAAGAAGAATGAATTGAGCTGAGCTATAAGGTCATATAAAAATTTTTTCAGAATATACCTTTCAGTAAAACAGCTGTTTTGATCAAATAGGAATGAGACAGAAATACAGCAGACTTATGAGCCCTCAAAAAGAACATTGTACTGCTATGCTACGAAATACAACAACAACAACAAAACAACAATTGTACCTAAAGAACTAAACTGGATCAGCAAAAAGTAAATCAATAAATAATACAACAGATACAAATTCAAATCTGTTTTCTGAGACATTAGTTTTATACATAGAAGAAAAGTAATTTACTTTGGGCTCTAACATAAGTCCTTTTGCCACTTCCACCTTTCTGCCCATTATATACAATAACTGCTTCAATGAATTTCATTTTCTTTTTAATTCACTACGCAAATGACCTCAAAGAATGGAGATTTATTTCTTAAAAACATCTGAAGCCTCTATGGTAAAGAACTAACATCATAACTAAATTAACATTCACCACCAAAATACTGTTATTTGCAATCACCCTTCCCTGCCTGTTTAGTCAAAAGCCCTATTTCTTCTGTTTTGTTCCTAACTGGTTGTTGGCATATTTAGGGTAAAGTCAAACTTAGTATAATGGCCAGATTATACACATCCAAAATAAGAGGCATGCTATAGCCCTACTAGAGGGAAGAAAATTTCTTCTCCATCTAGTTGGCCTGTATAAGGTGAGCATGCAATTGTAGCTATGAGTTCATTCAGGAAAACAGTAGCGATAAAAATGACATAAACAGATAAGCCCAACATTCCTACCACCATTATTAACAAGCTGGTGATGGAGACGGTGGTCCCAGTGGCGAGGTAGGAAGAGGATGCATATGTCCCAAGGGGTGCAGAAGTATGAGATGGATAAACAAACTCAATTCTAGTTGCTGCCATTATCCTTCAAGGTTCGTAAGCCAAAAGCATATAAAAGACTGTGCCAACAGCATTTTCTTTCCCTCAGCCCCAACTAAGGGGGTGAGGAGAAACGTGTTAGCCTGTATAAAATAGGGATGTGGGTTTGGGAAAGTCATTTGTTGAGAAGCTAAATACTTTGTTCTTCAGTGTATACTTTCCTCTTTGCAAAAAGCGCCTGCAAGACAGACTTTGTGAGTGTTCGATCTGTGCGGTCTTATAGTGTCCCATACTTGGTCTAATGCTCTGCTGTTGCAGTCTTGATATTCCTAATAATTTTTGAACATGAGGCGCTGTATTTTCATTTTGCACTGGATCCTGCAAATTATGTAGCCAGTTCTGGGTCCTGAGTAACAACTACCCTAAATGAGAAAGGCTGCCCTCAGTTCTACCTCTTAATCTCTTGGCCCATAAAAAAAAAAATACCTATTAAGAGAAAAATCGTTAAATCCCACTCTCTATATAGCCCATTAAAAATGGAAAGGACGTCCCTACTCCCAACACCAGCTCTTCATTCCTACCTACACTGCCATAATCAAACCAGTCATTTTTCCCAAGATGGACACATAAAGCAGTTTAAGTAGTTTATTGTTATGAAAGCAATGTTCCCCCTTCCAATCAGAATTAAACATATAGATACACAATTAGCAACCTCAGAAGCATACTTTCATCATCATTTTCCCTTGATAGTTTCACTCTAAAATTGGATTTTTTTTTAGTACCCTAAGTTACTTTCATTATTTTTGGAGTTTCCATTCTCAATAACTAAAAACAGTAACTAACCTAGAATCACAGGGCAATTATGGCAAAGTTAATTAGGTATAGCATGATTTAACATTCTACCTGGAAGAGAATGAAGTGAAAAATATTTGAAAAGCAGATTTCCTTTGCTGTAAGTATTAAGTTGATGGCTTAATATCAGTCTAGAGGAGTCAGGTAGCTTGAGTTTGCCCTACGAAGTAGGAGGTTGTATTAAGGGTAGCAACAGCTTTATATGCTTGGTTCAAAGAAAGTTATCTACTTGGGACAAGAAAAAGTACATATCGATACATTCAATGTCTAAGAAGCCTCTGCTATTTCAAAGTAGAGGGAATGATTAGTAAAATGATACTTTGAGCATTATCCATGTGAAGGGAAAAGCTAAACATAAATATGAAACTTTATCACACATCTTTATAAACAGAAATTGGAGGCAGACTAGTTTTTTTAGGTTGCAAAAAGATAAAAACTAACAATCCCCCAGGTATAAGCTGTTTATTGTTCACTTAAGAGTTAACAGGTACCTGTGGTAACAGGTAAGAAAAAAAAACTTAAAATTTCTCCTTAAGGTAGGTTGGCTTTGCATGCTGTTTTACTAAACCCAATAGGCATTGAATATCAACCACTTTTCTAAGACAAAGACATATCTAAAATTGGAATAAACATTAAAACACACAATGGCAAATCTGCTCTAAATCACATTTGTTTAGAATCACCTGAATATAATCACACTCCCTGCCCTCTAAAAGTGTATTTCCAAATTACCACTTCATATTTAGTAGAAGTAACTAAATGATTGTTCCTATTCAAAATTAGTTAAGGAAATGACCTTACCTAAAAATTTGTTAACTTATCTTTAATATAATCATGTTCAACTTAAATTAGATAGAGTTCATAATAATCATAAGAGTAAATCTAAATATCACAAATCTATAATCCCAATAGATCTGATTTGGCTTTTTATAATTCTGAAGTATTTTTTTACATTCCAGCCAAAATCTGAACTATTAACAAATATGGTGTTGACTACGTAATTTCTGGTTTAGCTAACTTCCAGCTAAGGCCACAATTAAATACATACTTTAAACACTGGACGGCAAGAATTAACCTTATTCCTCAAACTCCAGACACAACAAAAAAACAGTAAATCCTACTTTTCCACTTCTTACTTAAGTGAGGGACCACCAGTCTCCAGCAAGCCATCCTCTTGCCCTAACCTCCAAAAGAAAAAATCTGTGTATTATTTTATTATTTCCATAAAGTCACTTGAAGTGGATCTGCCTACAGTTTAGGTCTGGCCAGAACATACTTTTTTATTGTAAAATCTACTAAGTTTTAATCCAGATTATAAACAGCATTCAAGAGATTCATGTCAGAACATAAATCATAACAAACACAACACTACAACTAAGGATGTAAAGATATTAGACAAGTTAAAAAAATTGAAACATAAATATCCAGATTAAGTCAATTGTTAAAAAAACAAAACAAAACTTGAAAATTGGTAAGTAACAGAACCAATAGGAACGCTAGGGGACTAGTTAACACTTTTATGAAAAACAAAATATTGGTCAAAAAAGATGATCAAATAGAATTCCTAAGTTGTATAACCGATGACCAGCAAAAGCAGGCATCATAAAATGTAAATATTTTATGCTACAATAGTACAAAACTCTTAGGCTCCATTCTCCCAAAAACAAACTTACTGATTGAGTAAGTGTGATTGTTTGCTTTGTTAACAGTACATACCTAGATGATGTTGTGTTGCTAGATAAATGACAGCCAGAGAAGTAATGAAGCCCACCGTTCTCTTACCAAACACCCCGGTAGCAGACTCATTAACTCTATTGGTATAACCATCTTCCCAATAACAAGGTTTAAAACGTTGACCCATCTCCTTCTCTTTCCTCGTATTCTTGTACCCCTAACTAATCTGCCAAGTTCTGCTTACTTAACTTCCATAATATTATCCAGACATTTCTATCCCTCCTTTACATTCCTATTGCCACTATCCTGGTTCAGGACTCCTAAAATGACCTCATCTACAATTTCTCCACTTCCCCACCAACTCCTTTAACTTTTATTTAAAAAACAGTTTTAAAAGCTTCACACAAATTCTTAAAAAAAAAAAACCTTTACTGGCTCCTCCCTACAAAATTAATTCCAGCATCACGGGTTAGCATTCTAGCATTCTATGTCCTTTACTTGTCCAACTCTATTCCCTTATCTCCTACTTCCTAGTGTTTTCAATAAACTTTCCACACAGTCCCAAGTTGCTCCTTCCCCACCCCTGACCCCCATTTCCATTTCAATTAACTATCTTTCAAGGTCCAAATCAGATTCTACTTCCAAAAACCTTGCTGGGCCCTGGTCTAGCTGAAAATACCTTCCTCTTCATCCTAACTTCCACAGTATTTCATGCACACTTATAATTTGGCACTTAAAATTTGTTTTGTATTAGTTATGCATATATGCGCTTCTACGATATTGTAAGTTCCAATCTATCTCTGTAATACTTAGCATAACACATAAACCACCAAGAAGCCGAAAAAAATGCTTGTTGAATTAGTGAATGAATCAGCCAATCGCTTTTCAGTATTGTGGGCAAATAGCCCGATTTTTGCTGGCATAATACAACAATTAGCATCCGTAAGCGTGACTCTAAATACTCAAATAATTAAATTATATTCAGTCTACTGTTTCGCAAGGCAAAAACAAGAATAACGTTTTAGAAGCACTACCATAAAAATGGTTAGGATGAAATCAACTTTGACACTAGTCATCCATTATCCAGAAAATTTACTCAACTTGAACCATTCACTACCTTGCTAATCCTGAATAAATCACACATTACTGGGCAGACAAATACATACAGACATACACTCTTAATGAAGAATAGTACCAGATCAGTAAAAAAAAAAAAAAAAAAAAAAAAAAAGAAGAAGAATAGTACCACAGAATAAGTTGTAGCCAAGAAACTACAGAAACCCATCTTTCAGTGTTATGAGAAATAGCTTTTTCAAATACAAATCTGAACACGTCATTTCCTTATTTTAAAAAATTCCTCGATGACTTCTTAAATTTTTTAGCAAGCACTCAAAGCATCAACCCCACCTTTCTGGTGTTATCATCTTCCCAAACACCTACAACTGATTCTCCCAACACCTTTTGAACTCCAAATTCCATCCCTTTATCCCACGCTATGTTGTTCTCTCTACCTGGAATGTCCTACTTCATCTCTTCTTCTGTTTAAAACTACTCAACCTTCACGTTCAGGGTCTAGCTGAAACCTTACAAAGCTTTCTGCAACAGTACATTTGTCCTTGTCCTAACAGATCACCATCATTAAGTTTACGCAGCTGGAGTGCAGGGTCTTTATAGCCTCAGAGCTAGCACAGTCCTGGTACAGCAATAAACAGCTAAAACTTTTGTTGAATGAACGGAAATTTTATTTGACTACTGTTTGTATTTTTCCCTCCCACTTTAAACATTGTAAGAAACATATCAGCATGAGCTATCTTTTCTTCCTTTTTCTTTCTTTTTGAGGCTCTACTTAACAAGGCGACAAACAGTAAAAAAAAAACAGTAGGAAAAAACAAACTCAACTTAATTCCCAGCTACCCTCAAAAGGAGGCCTAGACTAAACAAACAACTTGAACTCCTAGAGCACATACAGTCAATATACTATTAATGTGTATAGTATCTTGCATAGTTCTCTAACTTTGATAGTTTTGTGTGTATTGCCAATAATGCTTTCCTAAGTTCTTTAATACAGGGTCATATCTCATTATGTATCCCTCATACAGCCTAGTCTGGAGGAATTATCCAGGTATTTGGTTTAATTAGAAGCTGGTTTGCTCCTTTAGAGTTTAATCATAATAAGATTGAAATTTTCTTATACTCTTTCAGGTTGAATGAATCACTATAAAAGGATGTGGTTTCTTGAAGATGCAATATTATAATATTTTAAAAGATACCACAGAAGACACTCATGAAAGGACAAGTAATACACCTTGAAAAGCTTTTACAATACTATTTTTTTCTTTCCCTCACAGCAGAAAGAATTCCTACAGCACTTTCTACAATAAAAGAATATTTTTCTAGTGGCTTTTATATACCCACTCAGCACCTGGCACTGTGTTATATGTTCATTAGCACTTGTTGTTGCAGGCCCCTATGGCCAATTATACCATTAAAGCTGAAAACAGGCAAAAGATCCCATTAAGTAACACATAATCTACTATACCGCTTAAAAGTGGATGGTATGAAAAATAAAACAATGACTTCACTAAAAAAGAATGCAGACATATTGCATTAGTGTTACTGACTGAAAAGGATCTAGTATCAATTTCTTTAAGTTATTTTTTTCTCACTGGAAAAGTCATTCTTTAATTATAATGATGAGTCTGTTGTTGTAGAACAGCAACCATCATGTTTTACTTCCAAAATATTATCATGGAAGTATTCTGAAGATAATTAAATGAAGCCCCCCCCACATATTTGCATATGTAAAAATATATTTCCTACATTAATTTTAAGTAGCTAGAAATTTCCAATTTACTTTAAATACCAAAGGTGAGCAGTTGATTGAAAAATACGATCTATAGTTAAACATTTGAATACAATGAGTAAAGAAAATTCACTTGCTGCCACAGAAGGAGTGTTATGATTTCTAAACGATTACTGTTGTTGATTCTAGTCAGTACCAGTTTCTAAAAGAGACACTTAAGGGGAGTGTTTTCAATCTGTGGGTAGTGACTTCTTAGTGGGTAGTAAATCAATTTACTGGGTCATGACCACTATTATTTTTAATTAAAAATAATAAAATAGAAAATATCAGAGTGCATCATACTCAATTCAGGTGAGTGAACAAGTGAGTATGTATATGTATGAATGTGAGTTTGTATACAAGGTCAAGATGTAAAATGGTATTCCAGTAAAAACGTTGAATACCACTGTTATTTTCTTTTCTTTTTAGGAGACGACAGATTGCTATGTTACCACAGAAAAGCACTGTGCAAACATGCATTCAACTTACTGATATATTTACTTTCACAGCATTCTCTCTACTTGGACTTCAATTACTTCCCTTTCTTTACCTGTTAAAAATTCACTGCTACTCTGACCGCAAAATATTTTTTGTTGTTCCTGATTGCAGATTAAGTTGATAGAATACACTTTGCTTTGAATAATTTTAAATATTAAAAAATTTTAATAACCAGGGTGACCCTATAATTTATTGTGCAATCCAGGACACTCGTGAGAGTGAAAGAGGCACTAGACTCTGTCACTCTATTAATAACTTAGTAAATATACTGTGTTCTTAATACTGCCAGTATGAAAAAGATATCATTTAATTAAAATATTATTAAACACAAAAAAGCCAGCAGTTAAAATAAAAAGTCTAAAAGCATTTACTATAAATTGTATGAAATTTCTAATTTTTAATGAAAATTAATAATGTTCTTATTAGACTGTATAAAGAATCAACCAGGAAAAAGAAATCTGTGTGGGCATGTAAAACAATCTAAAGAGAACAAAACGTGAAAAAGAAGTCTTCCAATACTGCAGTCTATATTAACTAGAATAAATTCCTGAATAAGAAGTATGTCTTGAATTTGCAATGTAGGATATAAAGTAAACCCTTTGGAACTAGTCTCTTTAGATAAAAATCCACTAAAGAAAAAACCTCAGTAAAACAGCTTCATAAATGATTATCCACAACTGAAGGCACATGGAAATTATTAAACAATTCATTTGAACCTGCCCAAAGGATGATAAATAAACTAGGTCAGTGTTGGACAAAATTTAAATATGTGAAGTTTATTCTTTCTTGACAATTGAACTCTGTTCTAAGTATGGCTACCTCTTCCATGTCTTTAATTCCAAAACTTTCCTACTTTCTTCATTATTTCCTTTTAGTTAAGTTAGGATTTATATCTGTGACCATATAAATTAGT
Organism: Pseudorca crassidens; assembly: GCF_039906515.1. Lineage (NCBI taxonomy): Eukaryota > Metazoa > Chordata > Mammalia > Artiodactyla > Delphinidae > Pseudorca > Pseudorca crassidens. The sequence goes on from NC_090297.1 coordinate 79,657,668, forward strand.
TTGATGTTACACAGTTCTGGCATTTTAAGCATCTTCTAGTTCTTAAAAAAAGAGAAAGATCTCTTAGGGCTCCAGAATCCCAGTTTTGTGTTCTTTACACTTCATTTTTATTTGGCATCTCCTCTTCCTTAGTTTTTCACCAGAGGAAGGCCCCATGGATGATAAACTTCAAGGGATATGTAACGCTTACATATAATAAAACTTTTTATCTGTGGATGATAAGTGCATGTTTCTGGGATGGGGCCCATAGCTTTCAAAGTCCCAAAAGGGTGAATAACCCCCCCATGTGAGAACCATCACATTAGAAGTATTTGAGTCATCAGTAAATAAATATTAGAGGAACAGAGGGGCATCCTTTTCCTTCTGTTCAGGCTGGCTGGAATATTTCTCTTTCTCAAAAAGCCACCAGTTCCCAGAGACGAGGCCAGGAGCTAGCTGGTGGTTTCTAAGAAGGCTTGGGAGTTTATTCCACCACAGGTAACCAAGCAGGCCTTTACCATTTCATCCAGGGATATCTAAGCTTTTTCTTCCGAAGTAGGCCACATAATTAACAATTCACATGAATCAAGTCTGCTTGAACCAGGAGCACAGAGGCTTTAGTTCTACTTATTTTCCCTTTATATTGTCTCAGTTTTGTGATATACTTAGATTAAGGTAAGTTTTTTAAAAAATTGTTTTGTATTTTAGTCATCAATACAGCATCTACATATTCTTGAAAACTAATGCCTTTTACTCATATGAATTGATGAATCACTTATAATAACCCAGTGGAAACCTCCTGGCTAACAGGTTGGGACCATTGCTTTATACCAGTGAAACTGATATGGAAGAAGAGAATAGGCATCTGGAGTTTATAAATATAATACAGAATTCTAAACTTGGGGGCTTCCCTGGTGGTGCAGTGGTTGGGAGTCCGCCTGCCGATGCAGGGGATGTGGGTTCGTGCCCCAGTCCAGGAAGATCCCACATGCTGCGGAGCGGCTGGGCCCGTGAGACATGGCTGCTGAGCCTGTGCGTCCGGAGCCTGTGCTCCGCAACGGGAGAGGTCACAACAGTGAGAGGCCCGCATACAGCAAAAAAAAAAAAAAAAAAAAAAAAAAAAGAATTCTACACTTGGAAAACAATAAAGCCCATAAAAACTTCTTACTGCCATGAATAATCAGCAAAAATATCCTTTATGTAGCTCTATTGGTCAAGAAGATTTTGAAAACAAGGGGAAAAGTTTCAGAATTTCCAAGGGAGCATGTGATTTTTATGTTTCTTAAAAGTGAGTAGGGGCTGTGGAAAATACCACCCTAGACTTTCTTCAGCTTTTCATTTCCCTTCTTTTTGCCCTAGGACTGCCTAACACACACGTCATATTTCCTAACACTTCTGATATTTTGGTTAGTATTTAATAACATTTTAAACATAGCATCTCCTTTTCTGATGCCCATAAAAATGTATCCCCATTCATCTTATATTACTTTTTCCCCAACTAATGAAACTTTTTAGATGATAAAGAGTTCATGAGAATGTACCCCTGGTCAATGGAGGGTCATTATCTGTTAGTTATAAGCAATTAATACTATGTTTTGAAGGATTTTCATATGAGATAAAGGCATTTTTTTTTAATGGACTACAAAATCTGGACTGGAGAGATCTACCTTATTGAATATTTATGTAACATGCCCAAATGGTCAGAATGGAACATTTTCTAAAGTCCTCTGAAATCTAATACAGCCCTAACCATTTCTTGGGTCCCTGCCCTTTCTTTTTTTTCCCTTTCTTTCTTTTTATTTTTTTTGGCCGTGCCATACAGCTTGCGGGATCTCAGTTCCCCGACCAGGGATTGAACCTGGGCCACAGGAGTGAAAGCCTGGAATCCTAACCACCAGGCCACCAGAGAACTCTCCCCTCCTTGCTCTTTCAAATTAGACTCTGCACCACAATGATCCTCACCTTGAACCCAACTTCATAGGATTTTCAATTGCTTTCATCCTGTATGTGGTAGGTAATAGTGACTAAAAACAAAGATCTAGGGGTAAGACAGCCCTGATTCGAATTTCAAGTTTGCTACTATTAACTGCATAAGTTTGGACAACTTGCTTAAGTTCTCTAAAGCTCTAGTTTCCTATAAAATGCAAAGAATTATAGTACTTACAACTGAAACGGTGGTTGTGAAGATTAAGTGTTATGCATGTCAGCTGCATAGCATAGTGCCTGACGCACAGAAGTGTTCAATACAAGTTAGTGGTTATGATAACAATAATGATGATTTCCGGTTTCTACAGTCTCTTATTTTCACTGCCTCCCTGCCTCTAATGTCTGCAATTACCTTCCAAGACTGATGAAGGCAGGAGTAACTGAAATGTCACAGTAGGAGGACTAATCCAGTAAAGTAAAACTCACTCTATTCCCCTCCTTTTAATATAAATCGTCAGCAGTCATCCCTGGTTATTGATATATAAAGTCAAAGGATACAGCAAAGAAGCAGAAGAAAGAAAGACACTAGTGTGAATACAAGTGTTTCTTTGGTGGCAAGAACATATTGGATGTAAGCCATAGGAAGACATGAGGAAGAACAAAAAAGCTGGGTAAACAACAACTAGAAGAAAGCAGAAGGAAGTGATCTAAAAGAGCAAGAGAAATAAAAAGATTGGAAGGAGAATTTTAGGCAAAAGAATTTTATGTAGATCTATTTAGAAAAGAGAATATTTTAAGATGTGAGACATGGGATTTGCTAAAGCAGGGTAGCTTGAAAGGCTACAAACGAAAAGAGCAAGGCATTCTGTAGGGTTTAAGAAGCAGTATTACATATGAGTAAGCTAATAAAATTTTCACAAGCTAGCAGTATGAAGAGGTATCTGCAAGGTTGGGCTAACCAACCAAAAATAACACAGAAATGTGCATGCTAACATTTATGTGCACAGCTATATTTATTAATCCTAAATATAGTTTAGGGGCATTAAAAGAAAAATCTATTCAGTTGTCAACATGGGCCATTATTAAGGCCTGCCCCTTCAAAAAGTTGATCTATAGACTAATGAAGACTCATTAGTTTGCTTAGTTTTCTAATTTAGTTACATATTTGAAATTTCACTATAATTTCTTTGCCTAACAAAGCATTTCCCTAAGCTAGAACTACAATCTTTTTTACCAAAGAGAGGTGTCTTACTAGAATCTACTAACAAAAATAAATTTAAAAATCAAAAATGGTATAATTTAAAAATCAGTAATAATAATGTAGACTCAAAAGTTCCACACCTCTATTAGGTTACCTTTTTCCTCAAATCAAGCCATAAGAGCTAAATGAAAAAGAATAACTTGCTTAAAATTATATCCAACAGTTTACAAGTTGCTGAAATTTAATGTTTATTCAGACTCAACTGTTGCTTACAAAAGAAAGCTATAAATATGATCTGAACTAGCACCAGTCTGGTGAGAAAAAAAAGTGTATTGTATCAAACAGACTTGCTGTGTTATCTGTTCAAACATACCTGTACCAGTCAAAAGTCCAGCACTCTTCTTTCGTGCATAAGCGCGTAAGTGGTTGGACAGGCTAACAGCACTTGTAAACGTCGTATTGCAATGCACACATGTTCTAAGCTTCACAGGCATACCTATCATTCAAAAGAAAACTATAATCCAGTTCTCACTTCAAAAAGTGAAATTTTCTTAGGTAAAAGCGTGAAAAAAAGTACCACAATAAAGATGGTTTTAAAAAACGTTCATTGAATTAGCTTAAGATAAGGAGGGGAAATTAAGTTACCTATTATTAGTTTGTAGTTAGTATTTAGAGCCAACCCATGCTCTTTGGAAAGGTAGAAGGAGGAGTGTCTTGAACCCCTGAGCTCCTCTGGATTTAATACCTATTATCACTTTCTTGCAGATTTCTGTGTTACGCAGATCATTTCCTAAACCTAAAATACAATCCTATGATTTGAATAGCACAGTTCTGTTGAGAAGTTTCAAAGTTTACAACATTACCAATAAAAAAAAAAAAAACTAAAAAGTCTAGTTGACAAAGTGGTAATTAAAGTGTTTTACCCACAAAACGTTAAAAGTCTCAATACTAAAAAAAGCCTTTCTGATGAAGGCTGGGAGAAAAGGTGGTAAAACACACCAATGAACAGCTGTTAGACACAACATTTTATTCAGGGCATTTTATGTTCATTACTCTGAATGCACAATCAATAATGAAAGTTAATGATCTGAAGTATTTTGCTAAAATCTTTGTGCTAAATAAATGATCAACAAGCTAACATCTTAGTCATCACAGTAAACATGCTGAAACAATAAGAAACTCCTAACTTCTCAGACAACCCTCACGCCCCCAACATGTTTCAATTGGTTTCTTCAACATTATTGTGATAGCCACAAATATGCTTTCCCTCTCTGAAGTGTACTATATCTTGGCCAACACAGCTGACACATCTTCCTTACATTTTATCCCTCTGAAAAATGCTGAAAAGTTATCTTTGAAAGACTCTTCGTACAAAAGAAAGAGCCCTATTAACCAGAAGCCCATACAAGATAAATTGTTTTTCAGACCACTTAAAATACAAGGCAGTCTTTCCTCAAATCAACACTGCATTACAAATATTTGGAATATCCCAGTGTCTGCCCAAAGTAAACAAACCAGCATTACAGTAATTTTATTCATTATTAATCCATTGACCAGTTACTTTTACCTTAGATACATTCAACCCAGTGCTAAAATTATGAGATCATCTAAATTTATCTTCAACATTCTTAACCTCCAAAAGAAACCTATACAGACACAACATTTCTCTCGTCTAAAAGTATAAACCAGACTTAGCAATACCAAATAAAGTATGGCAACTTTTTATCTGCCACATCACTTGCCAATACATACAAAATATTCCTTTGAAAAGGAAAAACTATGGGTGCATAACCACTAAGCTAAACCATCTGTTTTGTTCTACTAGAACACTATAGTAAAATCTAAAACCCCAAATAAATGTTTTCTACTCACAACAGTCCTCCAAAACCAAACTATCCCACAATACAATGAGGAATTGGAGAGGGAGAAGTTTCTTTGGGTTAATCACAACACACAACAGACACCAATCCATTCAGTTTAAAGAGTCTCTTTCGTTTTACCCAAGCAGTAGGAAAACCGACAACTAAAATCTTGAAAATAGTATCACTTTGGAGCACTGGCAAAAATATGACAGCCTATTTAGTAACACTATGCTTCTAAACAACATCAACCTCCCATCCAAAGAACCATCCCCCGTCTGTGACAAATTTTATTTTTACAGATCAGCTTTTTGTTTTTGCTTTTGTTCTCACCTTGCATTGTGACCAAGAGATGAGGCACAGAGAATTCAGTGCTGATGAACATCAACTGATGATTTATACAGAAATAACAGTATAACCAATCTCTGCTCTGCAAAAAAGCAGCTTAAATAAAAGGATTCTGAAAAAGTATTTTTGACACATATTCCACTAAGGTAAACATTAACTGTGTTTAAATTATGTAAGATAGTCATAAATGTCCTCTTACCTGAGTGCATAGTGAAGTCCATTTTTTGTGGTTGATACATCAATGGACTATCTTCATTTAGTGGAAGAACACATTTCTGAACAAATCTCTTTCTTGCAGTTTGATTATGGATCTTTTGAGGAGAAATAGAAGAATTCTTTTCTTCTCCCATCCTTTTATTTTTAAGCAGTTCTATCAGTGTAAGAGACTGATTCTTTTTTCCACTAGGCAGTTCTGGCTTTGTTTCATCATATTCATTTAAGAAACTCAGCCCTTCTTCCTCTGATGCAGACACTGATAAAGCTTCAGTCTTTAGGCCATTACGGTATGCTTCAAGAGGTATAACATTTTGAGATAGAAAGTCATCACTTGATGCAAGTTTTTGAGCTACAAATGGTCTAGGAATAATACGACGACTGTTCAATGCCTTTAAGATTTTTTCATATTTTTCTTCATTTTGCATCATCTCATTCAGAACACAGATTGGAGATTTGTGAGCATCCCACTTGGTCTTTCCAAGTCTTTTCAGGTGGCCTCTAACATGATTTGATAATCCAATTTTAGTATCAAACCAACCACCACAGAGCTGACAAGTGTGTTCAGAAGTGGTTTCAGACTTCTCTATCGCTAAAAGAAAAATTTTTTAAGAGTAATATCAGAATTTTTAATAAATTGACCACCTTAAAACAAATTAACTCTGAAATATGAAATTATGTGATTCTAATAAAGGCCAAATTTGAGTAAAACCTTCAAATCCTTTGAATTCGAATATGGACATATTAGCCCAAATTATCTGCATGAAAACTTACCTTTTCTAACTCGCTTAACAGGTGTTCCTGTGCCAGTTCTTTTGAAATGTTGCATTTTGTCACTTGTGGCTATTTGTTCTGGTGATACAACATGACGGGCTTCATAGCTTAATCCTGCTCTGTGAAGATGTCCCCGGACATGATTTGACAACCCAACGCCTGTTTCAAACGTTGCTGGGCAGTAAGGACACGATTTCTTCTCAAGAGACAAATCAGTCCAGTGAAAAACAGAACTATGCTTTGACAATGAAGTTTCTGCATTTTCTAAATGCTGAGGATCGTGTATCTCATGCAAAAAGTTATTAGTTCCAGCATCTTCATAATATTCAAAATAAAAGCCATCGTTTTGATCATAACTAAGTGTAGCATTTTCTCCAGGCTCTTGACCTTCCACCTTGCTTTTAAATAGAGGGAATAGGTTTACATGTTCTTGATTAATATCATTATAGGTTTCATCTTCTATAGTCTGTGTAGTGTAGTCACCTAGCTCAACATTGTCCCAGGAACTTTCATCTTCTGTTTCATAGCTATCTTTCTTTTCAGCAGAATTAAGTTTTTGCAGAACAACAACGGTCATTTTATGCAAGAAATCTGGATAGCTATCCAAGTCTTCTCCAACAGAACTTTGCTTCTTAGATTCCTTAACTACTCTCTTTACAGCTACACGCCTGTGGTCTCTGAAGCTTTCTGGCCTTTTGGTATCAGAGTTATGAGGGTCTGAGATAAAACTATTGTTGTGAGAATTACTTGATGATGAAAACAGATGTAAAGAATTTAACGAACTAGCTTCCTCTTTTTTGAAATGCAGAGGATATGATTCACCTGATTTTTTGATCATCCTGTAGTTTTCATATTTATGTCTATATAAATAGTTGCTATTTGCCTTGGCATTAGGTTTTTCTTTTGCTGCCTGATGGAAATACTTAGGTTTTTGGTCAATGCTGCTTTTAATCATAACAGTCTTGTGAGGAGAATTGTTTTGATTGCACACATTTACACCTGACTGGGCAATGCTTTTCCGAGCTTTTTGTATTCTGTGTGGCCGCTTATGGAATTTTGAAAAATTACTTGATTGTGAGGATGATCCAAATGTTCGCTTTACATCTTGTTTTAAAGCAGAGTTCTTTGGAAATGTTGTTGACTGTTGTTTAGTTAATGGTTTAGGACTATCAGTATCTATAGGTTCTTCGATTATGTTGCTTTTTCTTTTATCAAGTCCAAGAGGACTGCCAAATGAATCAATGCATGATGATGAATGCAAGTACTCCATGTGTTTTTTTAAAATACTCCTGGCTGAAGTAGTAAAAGGACACATCTTACATATATAGGTAGCTGATTTTTTGGATGATCCTATAACGGGGTCCTTCATGAAAGTCTTTTTTTGCGTTTTTCTCTGGGCTACATCAGAACTGACAATAGGGCATTTTACCACTGCTCCATGGGCAATTCCTCGATGGCATTCCAATTCATTTTCTGTCACTGCCATAAAGTTACACTCTTCACAGCAGTAGTACCTTTTATCTTTTTCATGGGTTTTAGCATGCTGCACAAATGTTTTAGGGCAATTGGTACCAAACACACACTGAGGGCATTGTAATCGTGCACTTCTTCCTTCATCCTGAAGTTCTTTCAATTCACGAATTTCCTCCATCAATTTCTGTCTTCTTTCTTGGTGAATAATCATATGCTTTAGTAGCGAGTTCCGATCTCGAAATGTCCGTCCACATTCTCTACAAGCATATGGCCTTGGGACGTTAAGATGCCGAAAGTGACTATTCCCATCTAAATGATACATCATATGCCTGTGGAGATGCTTTTTCTCCCTAAAATTCACATTGCACTTTGTACAGGGGTAAAATGATGGCTCTTCGGTGCTGAAAGTAGCAGGTGACTCGGAATCACTTTCTTCACATTTCTTTTTTAAGGTATTTGAAAGAAAAGTGCCAGTATGAACAGGTGAACTGTCTTCTCCGCACTTATCTGGATTATAAATTAGATGTTGAAAAGTATCCACAGATTCCAAGTCTTCATCGGTTGATTCAGGTTTCACTTTTGATAATGTATATTTCTGTGAGTCTACTGCTTGCAGTTCTTCATTCTGTTCCATAAAGTCTACTTCTAGCATTTTTGATTTATTGGGTACACAGTTAGAATCATTAAAGCAATCCTCAGTATAACGAGTTATCTTGCTTACATCCATTTTTCGCTTTCTCTTTTTTTCTAGACCTACTTTAGAGTGAACTGGAGCTTTATCCACTGTGTCTTCATTCGTCATAAGAAACTGAATGAACTCTTTTTGGGGGTCCCAGTTTGTATCATTTTCTGACCTAAATTCATCTGTACCTGAGGAAATTCCTGTTAATGTACTGACACAATCATCTTTTACCAATAAATCTTCACTATCCTCACCCACCTCTACTTGATTTATTAAAGTGCTATCTGACTTTATATTACTCCCTACTGAATTCTGAATGTCACAACCAATTGAAGCAGAGGTAGGTAGTTTTTTAATGGAATGGGTTGGATTCTTAGCATGTGCTACATCTGATAACAAAAATAAAACTTGGTGTTGACTTGCTTTCTGTGGTGTAGAGAGCTGAAGATCAGCTGCCACCTTCAAAGTTGAACAAGATTCTGTCGTTGGCTGATCCACAGGCTGTCCAGTGGTTAATGAAACACTGCCTTTATTCATATTGGAAGTCTTAGTTAAGGAGGAGTGTGAAACTGGTCCATTAACAGCAGCTCCTTTAGGCAAGATAAAGTTTTCACTAGAAACAGTAGGAGCACCAGCATGTATAAATAGAGTAGACTGGCCTCCACTTAAGGCTTTTTCAGATTTGTCCTTTGACAGTTCTTCAGGCAGAGTGAATGTATTGTTTTTCTGAAATGATGTTTGACAATCTTTTGGTTTATGAACTCCACTCTCTTTGTCTGATATAAAACTGTTGTCATCTAGGAGTTCTTCTTTAGCACCAGTAATATCGGTGTTTATCTTCAAGTCATCCATATTGTTGGCAAGCCCATTTAACACATTTAGTCTAGAAAATGGAAAAAAAAATTTAGATTTGCATGAAAGAAAGAATATTATTAGAACGTATGGAGAGTTAAAAGTACACATTTTTAGTAGCTTAATTCTACTTTTTATACTAAGATCCCAATAATTTTTCAAGGATGAAGAAACACTTAAAAAAAATTGAAAGATTTTTAAAGGGCTGCAGTGGTTAATCTTTCCTTTGTGCTAGGTAACAACACAAAACTGCATATATACAAAATGTAGGGCAAAGTAACAAAAACAAACACACACAGACACACACAATATAAATGAATATGCTACAGACTGAAAAAAATCTAAAATCTCATATACAGATTGCTAATAAGAAAATTATCTCACTTAAGTAGATTTATTAAGGGACATTCTACACTAGAGAATAATGTAAATTGTTAAATATTGCAGAAAAGTAAAAGTTTTGTCACTTAAAAGTCCATTCCCAGAGGAAGGTAACAAAATACCAGTCAGTAGAGAAGCTTACTTGAATGTACAATGTGCTATCAACATCAATGGCTAATGTATGAAACAGCATTTTTTTATTTAAAATAAGACTGCTTTGCTCTCAGTGTTTCACATTCTCCTAAAATTCGACTAATTTAAGAAATGTCTCATTCACTGGGTTTCATTCATTGCTTATATAAAATATCCTTCATTCTAAATTAGTAAAGTTAAAATTAATGAAGTTCCATGTTTCTTTTAACTTTCATAACCTGGAACTCCAAATTCTAGGCATTCCCTACTGGCAGTTATCCTATTTATGATCTGACAGTCTACTGCAATAACCTAAAAATTTTTACTCTACTCTGAAACATCATAAATGTATGTTAAGTTTTTAGTTTATTTCATATAAAATGTGGACAATATTTTTGTAGGCATTTTTGATAATATATTTAATCATTATGAGAAGACAGCAGGATATTTTAAAAGGAAAGGACACTTCTGAAAGTTTGGAAGACATACATACCATGGCTATAATTATTGCCCCTACTATGAAGAGTTTCCTTGTACCCTGTTCTTATTTTGCTCTTAGAAATGGTCACATTATACAGGAGTTGCCTATCTTCTTGGAAGAATGTAAGCTCTTTGAGGGCAGGGATAGTGACCTAGTCACCTTCATACCTCTAGAACCTAACAGGATGCTTGGCATAAGTGCTCAGGCAATATTTGTTGAATAAAGGACTAATGTGGTGAATGAATAAAAACACAAACACAACTGCAAAATCAAAACAAAAGTTCCTAAAGTATAAGAAGAAAAACAGTTTTCTTCCTATGAAATTCGGATATCTCATTCAAATAATGCAAATTCCATCATGGTTCTGATTTCTTAACTCAGCAGTTTTAGCAACGCCTTCAAAATATCCAATAATCCTCGAGTGCGATTTAAAGAACCCGTTATTTGGCAACCCCATGTACTTAATTATTCGAAGTACTGACAGAAAATTCCATGTTTCTTTTCCTTTCGTACATAGTATCAAGTACAGTTTATTCATTCTCCAAATGTTTACTGAGCCCATTCTATGTGCCAGGCACTGCTCTAGTAGCAGGGATTCAGTAGGGAACATGACAGACATAGTTCCTGCTCTCAGATAAAGAATAAGGTCTTCCATTTTTCTTTTACAGTATTTTAAATTTGTATAACAAGTAATATCATTTTAGAACAGCAGGAATTTACAATTGCTATTTAGAAATTAAAACATTTGCAATAAAGTCCATTATTTCTAATATCTTTTATGGTACCAAGTACATACTTTGTAAAACATTAAATCCAGTTAAAGAATAAAAGAATTGCTTCTAATTATTTTCTTCTTATTTCACAACTCAGAGCAGCACTTTTAAATATGATCTTATTCTTTCCACAAGTGTGTTCCTTAATACAACAAATATTACAAGTAAATATTACAAATATCCTTCTTTGGCATTATTATTTATACCAACAATTATTTTTCTGCCCGTCATAGGTCTTAGAATTCTGTTTTGAGATTGGCAAATTTCCACAGAAATAAAAATAGACTTCAAATAACATCATATTCAATGATATCACTCCAAAATGGTGCTAATGCAGCACCCAGCAGGAGTCTCTACATCACACACAGAGAAGTTAAAAATGGGCATCACATAAACATGTGTTAGGAAGGAGTGTGCAAACGTCAATGAAAAGAAAAGCAAACCTTGATGCTATACTATTACCCGTTCCTGACATTTCTAATTAAGTTAGGTAGAAAAAGTAAAATGCCCAAATAGGAACAACCTCATAAATCAGAAATGGATGACAGATTTTTTTTTAAAAAACTAGCCTGAAAGACATTTACTTTCTTTTCCTACTTATTATATTCACAGAGGTAGACAAATATATGCTCAATCTGAAAGCCTATATTAGCTTTTCTCAACAGGAAGCAACGTTGCTAACGAAGTGGTAAATTCAGTGTTAATGAGTGGCTTCACTGTTACCACCTCAGAGGTAAAACCTTCCATGTTCCATGTTCCATCCATCTGTTCTGGTGTTAGAGGTTCAGAGATGGAACAGACGCTTCCCATTTAAAGCAACTTCATTGGTACCCCCTGAACAGCAGGGTGACAAACTATGAGAATATCATGTCAGCTTGGAGATTGCATCCTCATTACCAGAATGGCTTTATAAGAGCCTTCCATAAGTTCAAAGTTTGAAGATATCAAAGGGTTTTGCTCAAAAACATAGAAAGAATAACAGATTTTTAAATATACAAAGCACATGTAGTAAAAAGAAAAACAGAAGATCAAATTAAATATTGTGAAAATATAAAATGAGGTCTTTAACAGTCAAAGTTTTCCTTTACATCTACATAGTGAAATACACCTTACTTGCCTCCAAATTGACCATCTCTGCTCAAAAATAGGGGAGTTATTCTTTTTCAGAAAAATTTTTTATTAGCACATTAATATTAAAAATACACTGCATCAGTTTAAAAATATGCTACAAGAGGCTGAATCACTAAGCTAGTATTTTAGCAACAATAAAAAATTCTCCTGGCTTAATTTTCAGAATATATTTCTGTAAATGAAAGTGTTCAAGATACATTTTTTCTTAACAGTATTCAAGACTCAGAGCTATTGCATTGAGATACAATATAGAACAATGGATCATCAAAATGTGTTGCACTGACCCAGAATTTTGACATCAAAAATTATTTCCCTACATTCAGGATGCTTATGGAATATCCAGGCAAGAAAGCATTTGACCTATAAGTTAATTTCACACTGTCTCACACAGTTTTTCAACCACTTTTATATAGTTAAATATATATAAAAGAGTCATAAATACTAGGTTACGTTAATATAACAAAGGAAGGAGCATATTTGAAGGTAGGCATTATTCATTAAGTTTAAAAAGGAGAAACTAATGAATTAAAATAAACAAATTAATGTTATATTGTTTGGCCTCTCTAAATTTCAATGAAATTGCTGTATCACTTGGGATCTTTTTATTAAATGTTTAGATACTATCACTGTGTCCTCCTCCATGTAATCGTATAACCACAATTTTTCTATTAACTGAATTTTAAAATGTTCTTTAAAAAAATTCACATACTTTATAAAAAGCTGCAAATGGAATTTTAAATCTACATAAAACATATTTCAGGTTCTGGAAAATCATAATGAGTTCTACAGCTATAACTGCCTGTAGTTATATACTGTGAGCATTAAAAAAAAGTACAAAGGTCAGATCTGTCTTCAAGATGACATCATCACTTATATGCCTCAAGCTAGACTTATTGTCTCAGAAATCTCAAACATCAGTATTTTTGCAAACTATCAGCACTTGCTATAACACCCTCACCACACTACATCTTGAGGTTACTACAGAAGAAATGAGGTGATAATTGCATATTAACATAATTATTCTGTAATCCCTGTGAGCAAGCTTCCTAGGTCACTCAGTAATTCAGATTAGATACAACCTTCCTGTCATCAAATCTATGCTGTCCACTTCCTGTTCATGAATAATTCTGTTCTCATAGAAAATTAGCTTAATTCCATTCTTTTATGTACATTATTAATTGTATTTATTGCAAGTAGGTTAATATTTTGTGGGTACTTATTACATAATACCAACCTCTGTCATGTAGTATAATTTCACAAAAAATATAGTACAATTTGCCCTCACTCTACATTAGTTCATTAATAACTACACTGCATAGCTATAAATAAATTATAATGTTGCCCACTAGCTGAGTTAGAGTTAGGATCTGTCAGATTTTCACAAACCCCATGTTCATTTAAATTATCCTTGAAAACACACGACAACTTCAGTTAGTCATATTTTGAGATTGGTTCAAGAACAGAAAACCATTCACAACTGTCATTCTAATTGCAAAAAAAACCTTAATTAACTGAAATATTACATCTACAATTACTTCAGTATTTAAGCATATATATACTATACACAATGTACAAATATATATATACCTGTCTCACCTAGCATACAATGCAAGTGAAGACAGAGTATACCATATATAATGATATCATCCAGGTAGTATCCTAAGCTGTATGTCACATTGACAGGAAACTCTAAAAAAATACTGAACATTTGTAAGGGTACCCAGCATATAACATGAAGAATGAAGAGAAAACCTGGCAAGTTTAATCCAACAATTAGCCAATGCAATTAGCAATCTTCAAATGTTTGAAGGTTTGGCATACAGAAGAAAAAACATATAATCAATATGTCTGAATCATAAAGATGTGGATTTTATCTCAAGATTAAGAAAAACTAGAAACAGGAACCATTCAGCATTTCAATGGGTTGTCTTACAAAAGAGTGAACTGAATGGCTCAGCAGGTTGGACTATTTGTCAGAACACTGTAGAAGGAAATACGGCACTGGAGATTGGATAAGATGATTTCTAAGGTCCTTTCTCATATGTACTATGTATGTTTAATGTTTGGTTATTACACTATTAACATTATTTGAAATAATGAGCTAAAAACAGAAGTTAAATTTATACTATTGAACTTTAAAAATATTCTCTAAATTCAAAATTACCTGAAATAATCCTGTAGTTGTAATATTTGATAAGCTGATTCTTGAACAATGAAATATGGCACTAAATGACTAACACACTGAGGTCACAGAGCTATATGCATCCTGAAAACTCGAGGTACAGAGGTTTTTTCTATTGGCAACACCAAAAATAAAAAATAGCGGGAACATTAATAATGCTTTCTTGCCAGCAGCATGTGGCACTGCCATGACAAACTAATGATCTAATTGTACCACCTACCACCAAATTACATTGAACTTGTTGAATAGTTCTGTTCCTGATGCCATGTATTATCCTCATTATTTAATAGAAAGATGTTACAAACAGTAAGGTACTAGCTCATAAATAACGTAATAACACAAAGCGATTCTTGTTGAAAAATACACTAAATACTACACATAGTTTGACACATCTCAAGAAGCTGCTATATGGCAAACTGAAGCAGGTAATGCAAGGAGGATAAAAGAAAGGGGCCCACAAAGGCATAACTTTAACAATCTGGCAAAATCATATAATAATGAGAAGCAACAGTAGTAGAAAAACAAATGGACATTTATTAATAAAAGGTTAATTTCCTAATGAAGAACTTTGCAATTGGAAGAGGCAAGGTAATAAACTGCAGCTGCAACCAAAGGAGAGTGCTAAGTCATATTCAGCACGGAATGACTGACTGTTGTGTTGTTTATGCTTTCATGTAGTCAGAACAAGATAAGTGACCATCTCAGTTTTGATAGGGCAAATGACACACATATGCACACAGCTCCAACAAGAACAATTCATGTCTTTAAAAATTAAAATGCGTGATAACTTCCTTCATATGACTTTCAAACCAATCAAACTTTTGACCACAATTTTATAATTGAGTCAAAAATGTGTCAATTCCACACTACAGAGGTACTGTGTCAACTCTGCCCTCCACCAAAAGAGTATTAAACTGCCATAAATTATTATTTTACTTTGGGTCTTTGTGTTCTTCAGTTTATGATGAGTTTGCTGTTTCTGCTTAATTTTGAGATATTTATTAACCCACCACATCCAATAAGTGCAAAAGAAGTACAAGTGTCAGAAGTCCTAGGAAGACAAAACATATAATTATATTAGAAATGAAAATAGAGATAATAATACCCAAAGTGGTAAGATAAATATATATGCATATGGAATGAACTGCTTCAGAGAAGAAATAATTCTTACGGGCAGAGAGAAATTCACCATTAAAACACTACTGTGCCTATACACTTGACAATAATCAGCAAGAAACAAGGAATACGAGAAAGGAAATTTTTGAGTACAGAATCAGTATCAATGTCAGATGTCTTTTTGCCTAGTGGTTATTCAGGGCAGGCCAGGAATTTGTTCAAGAACTCAAAAATTTACAATGTTCTAAGTGCTGCTGATGTAACTTCTGCCCCAGACATATGCGATTCCATAGGATCAAGGTCCATTAGAATAGCACATCAAAGTTAGTGACATGACTGCAAATGCAAACAATCGTGGCTTTGAAAGAATTCCTTACAACAGTTGAAGAGATAATTTGTGCCTTAATATATAGCCTGGAACATAAGAAATGTTATGCTGGTTTCTTTCTACACTCAAACAATTTTGATAACTCTTTCAAATTCAGAGCTTCAAATATTCAACTGTATGTATTTAAAAAAAAAACTTTTGGAGATCTCAATGGTTACGGTAAAATTCTCATTATAAAAGTTCCATTAATTCATCTGCCAATCATATATTAATTAATCATATTTAGGAAATACAAAATTGTTTATGGTCTAATGGGAAGCAAACAAGAACATTCTCACATCTGGAGAATATATTATTTCCCTAAATTACAATTTCATTTTATTGAAAGGGGGGTTCAGATCACATACAAAAAATTCTGTAATTAACCTTTAACCTATATTATACATTTAAACTCTATTAAGTAAATTCAAATTTATATATATTTAGATGGGAAAGTGGGGCACTTTCATTGAGAACTAGAAAAACAAAAAAACACAGAAGTTTTATTTTCTACAAAATAATATATTTATTAAACATGAATTCTCTTACTGATATTACCATTTACTCAACTTTTCTTCTTTCCTTTCTCTAAAATCAGCCTACAAAATTCCAATTATCTTCTAAGAAAAATATTCCAAGGTAATCACTACTCTATAATTATCTTCATTTAGGATGGTAAAAAATTCAAATATAAGAAATTTGCTTTCCTTAACACAAAGTATGCACCTCTCTCATATCACTGTCCTTAAAAAAAAAGAAAGAATTATTTTTGTAAAGGCAAATCACAAACCAGCCACTGCTTTTTTCCTGATTTTACATTTGACCTAACAAGTTTTTACTTACTGCATGTTCAATTCTGGAGTTTTAATTATAAAACCAGAAGCATTTATTTATTGTGAATTTAAGTAATTACAAAATTTCACCAAAACGTTACAGAAGACACTACATTATATTTAGAAAATGCAAGTACTTATTGATAATCAAATGTGGAGTTCCCTGGTGGTTTACTGGTTTGGATTCCGTGCTCTCCCTGCCACGGCCTGGGTTCAGTCCCTGGTGGGGGAACTGAGATCCTGCAAGCCGCAGAATTTCCTTCAGGTTTACTCATATGGAGAGAGACTGAGGTCATGGTCAAGAGTAGCAATTTTGAACCATGAGAGACAGAATGTTTGGTTTCCATAATACCAAATCCATAAAACCAAAATGTTATCAATAGCACATTACTGTTTTATAAAAGGAGACTGAAGCATATTTAATATTGAGGTATTTCATGGAAAATTTTAATTATTTGTAACTCTAACTATCCAAATGGTATTGTTGGTAGTTTTTTTTTTTTTTTTTTTAACTGTACTGCTATCTGAGGAAGACTATATAGGACACATAAGTATAAAAAACTGCTATCAATAAAAAGCAATACATTATTTCCCCAGTGAGTAATATGAATTATTTAATAATAATATTAGGCTACAGTTCAGAGGAAGTAGAAGGTCCTATAAAATACCATGGCTAAGAAAAGCCTCACAGAAAAGAGAGAGTTTTAGATAAATTTTATAGTGCAGTGCCAAGACAATCACTCTTTGGAGGCAGACCTGCCTGGGTTTGAGAAATAGCTCCACAACGTCTATCGTATTAGGACAAAGTTACTCCACTTTCCTTCAACTTCAAGTTGCTTCATCAATAAAATAAGAGTGGAACCTTCTTATAGGATTGTAAGGATTAAATAAGACAATGTACATAAAACATGTAGCAAAGGGCCTGTTATTTAGTAATTACTCATTAAGTGTTCATTCCCCATGACCCTTGCCATTAACTTGCTTCATGTACAGAATGATGACACTGAATTTGTGTACTGCTCCTAATGATAATGGAGACCCTCCCTTACAAGCAGAAATGTATTCTGGGAGGAGATACCTGAGAACTTACACTACTCCCAGGGTATAATAAACAGGATAAATAAGCAGAAGATAAAGAGCCATAGGAAGAAGCATATCTTAAGAGTTGCTGGTGCTAGAACAATACCACTCTTGTGGGATAAGGCAGGGCATTACTGTTCAATAAGCAATAAAGGGGGGAATTACAGTGCATGACCCAGTGCTCTAAGGAAAAAAGATGTGAAGTGGCCACTCAGGATTCAAGAGTTTCTAAGAGTTCCTGATACCTTTCAGAATATCAAGGACATGAATTTATCTTTCTCTCTTGTAAAATGCCAACGAAATGAAAGTAGAAGGACTAGAAGAGAGAGACATATGTAGACAAATAAAACCATAAACCTGAACAGTTATAGACAAGGGCTCTGGAAAGAAAGGAGACCACAATCTCAAATTAAAAAAACAAATAAACAAAAGAACTAAAAACAGATTTTATACAAAAGAATAGGAATCAGAATAGCATCAGACTTTTCACCGTCAAGACTATTACATCAATGGAGCAATAATTTCAAAGTTTGGAGTTAAAATTACTTTGACTATATTGATACAATCCTATTCAAAGACAAATTATACAACATTCAGGTTGAAGGCACACAGTGTGTAAGTTTACCACTTACCTGTCATTTCAGAAAAATTTTCCCAAAAGGTTGTGTGTGTGAAGGGATCTGAAATTCATGTGCTAAGTGTATTTTACAACAACAAGGTTATGAATACTTATTAATAGTGATTGAAATACAAATTTAAGTGTCTGTTAAAATTAGAAGGTTAACCACTAGAAGAATAAAAAGAGAAAGTAAATATACTTAATATCCTCAGATTCTATAAACTATTGTATTTTAAAGAAAGAAGTACAGTAGCAGTAGGCTGACAACTTTGAAATAAAAAACTACTAAAAGGGCTTCCCTGGTGGCGCAGGGGTTGAGAGTCCGCCTGCCGATGCAGGGTACACGGGTTCGTGCCCCGGTCCGGGAAGATCCCACATGCCGCGGAGCGGCTGGGTCCGTGAGACATGGCCGCTGAGCCTGCGCGTCCGGAGCCTGTGCTCCGCAACGGGAGAGGCCACAACAGTGAGAGGCCCGCGTACCGGAAAAAAAAAAAACTACTGAAAAAAAAAACCAAAAAACAAAAACAACTCTCAACAAGTGAGGTGAAGAACAGAGTGAATAAAGCTGATGAAATGAGGTATTCTTCCAATAGAAAGATTTTTTTACAAGGGAGTAGGAAGAGCGTTAAAAAAAATAACAGAAAAGAGACACAAAGTCTAGACCCCACAAATTATAATGAGTAGAAATTATAGAAGAAACCTGGGGAACAGGGAAGAGGACACAATAGAAAAAAATTTCAGAACTCAAGAAGCACAATCTTCAGAATAATAGCATTCAATGAGTGCTCAGCAGGATGAAGAAAAAGACATGTCACTTGAGAAGTCCTGGGGGAAATTTCAGAACTCTAAGAATAAAAGGAAGAATTCTACTCATTTCCAGAAAAAACAAAAACAAAAACAAGACTATCTACAAAGAAACAAGGATACACAATTCATCACCAGTAGTGTCATCAGGCTTTTGAGGAAACATTTTTAAAAATCAAATTTATTGGAAAAAATTACATAAGTAGAACATATTTGTTGCAATTTCCTCTACCTTTCCCATTCTATCCCACTTCAGTTACCAATGTAATAGTCTGGTGTATCCTACTACTCCTTTTTCTTATTCATACAAACATATATACATATGTATTTGTTTTGTGCTTACCTTCACAGAAATGGTATTATATACATGCTACAATAAATATCCTTGTATAGACAGCCCTATAGTCATGTTTTTATTTTGATAATGTAGATCCTTTAAAATTGCACGTGAATTTTTTTAGTTTAATATACATTTTCAAATCATTTCCCTAAATCTCTATCAATATGCACGTCTACCTCCAATGTATAAGAATGTCTGTTTTCCCATATTCTTACCATTTTTGCCAGTATCATGGTGAAAGATGTGAAAATACTTTTTAACCCAGAATTGTATAACTAGCTAAACTAGCATTCAAGTATAACAACAAAATATAGACATCATTGGACAAAAAAGGATTCCAAATGTTTATCACCTACAGATGAGAGAATTACTCAAGGAGATATTCAGGCATAGATAGAAAAGAATATGTGAAGAAGAATCAATAAACATTAGTGAGCAATTAAACTAGTAAAACATGCAACTAAATCTAATAACTGTTGACAGTTGTTCAAAAAGGATTCCTATGAAATGAGAAGCATGTATTCTTTTTTGTTCAGGATAATCATGCTGGATCAGAGTAACTTGTCAGACTGACTGGAAGTGGACCATAGATAGACTCCTGGCCTGCACCTGAGTGCCCTCCTAGTTAATAATACGGGAAATAAGATCCCCAAAAGATTTCAACATGGGAGTTTTGACTACTGGAAAATGATCAAAAGAAAATCTTTTAAAAGTATGTTAAAATGTTAAGGATAACCAACTAAAATAGTGAAATAAGATATATAATTTCAAATCTATAGAATTAAAAAATGGAAAAAAATTGATCCAATATAAAAAGTAACAATAATGGAACAAAGCAAAGAGAAAAAAAGCAGAAAAAAGTCCAAACATATCGGTATTCAGAATAAATTTATTCAGAATAAATGTGAAAAGTTCAAATATTAAGAAAAAGGCATTCATATTTTTATTTTGTTTTTAAGTATAGAATTAACATATAGAAACAACATAAGTATTCTATATGTTGTTTATAAAAAGGAAGATAAGGTGATGAAAAGATAAACTAGGCAAATGTTAATGAAAAGAAAATAGATGTCTCTACTACCAGAAAAGTCAAATGGAATTTAAGGCAAAAACACTAGACCTGCTAGAAATGAATATTATATATTAATAAAGTACATGATCCACCAAGAAGATATATTATTCGTGAGCCCCTATGCATACAACAAAATACCTACAAAATATATAAATTATAAACTCACAAGTATTAGGAGAAACTGACAGTCACAAAGGGAAGCTTTAAACACTTCTCCCCAAAAGTCAAAAGATCAAGGAGAATATTCTAGTTTTCCTCTTCCAAGATCACCTTTCTCTCACTTTATGAAAGAAAGATGCCCAAACACAAATCTGCAACTATCTCCATCTCCATCAGTTGTTCAGGCCAATAACCTTCGAGTAATCTTCCTTATTCTCTTTAATTCGCACTTCATATCCAAACCATCAGGAAATCCTATTGCCATCATCTTCAAATTACATCCAGAATTCAATTGCCTCTCACTACTGCTACACCCAGGTCCACTATTATCTCTCCCCTGTATTATTTCAAGGGCTTCCTAATCTGGTCTTAGTGCATCTACTCTTGCCCACCCACCATCTATTCTCAACACTGCAATGAGAGGTATCATTTTAAAACCTAAGACAGATCAAGTTCCTCAAAACCCTTCAATAGCTCCCTGTTTTTCCCTCAAAGAAAAAAAACCCAACATCCTTATAATACCCTGTAAAAGGTGCTATGAAGATCCTTCCCAGTAATTCTTTTTTTTCTCTTTGACCTCATTTCTTATTCCTCTCCCTAACTTGCTCACCCAGTTCCAGCCATGCTGGCTTTCTTACTATTCTTTGAACATTCTCTCCCACATTAAGGCCTTAGCACTGACAATTCCTCAAGCTGGAATGCTCTATTTCCCAGGTACTCTCATGGCAAACTTCCTCATTTAATTTGCTTTTGCTCAACTATTTTCTCTTGAATAATGCCTGCCTGGACCACTTTGGTTAACATTACATACAAAACTCACTTCCCTATTGCTGACATTCTTAAATACACTTAACACTGGTTTACCCTTTTTCCTCCCATAACATTTATGACCTTCTTAAATACTATGTAATATACTTACTAATTACAGTTATTGTTTGTGCATCATTCCCATAAAACTAAGTTTCAAGGGCACAGATCTTTGTCTTGTTAGCTGAATATTTCATGGATCTAGAAGGGTACCACCACCCAGAACCTTGATATTGTACATTGCTCTGATGTGTAAAAACTTCTGGGGAACCAAATAAAAGGTTTGAGAATACCAGATTTTCTTAGGGAGAATGCCATGGCAGCAAAGCAAACGATACAGAAAGGCCACATAGTCTCAATTCACTGAAAAACAACTCAAGGCAAGATTCCAGTGTCTGTCTCTCACTCTACCTTCTTCCTCTCCATACCTACTTTCCCTTCCCTCCCCAATCCCCAGTCTTAGAATAAAAATTCAGAAATGTGAAGGTTGTCAACAATGACACGTATGATACGTGAACTGAATTTAAAAAGGGAATCTGTTCCCTGGTGGCGCAGTGGTTCAGAGTCCGCCTGCCGATGCAGGGGACACGGGTTTGTGCCCCGGTCCGGGAGGATCCCACATGCCGCAGAGCGGCTGGACCTGTGAGCCATGGCCGCTGAGCCTGCGCATCCGGAGCCTGTGATCCGCAACGGGAGAGGCCATGGCAGACGTTTTCTGTAAGCTGAACTAATTAAATCTACAGTGCAAAGATTTTGAAGAAATTAGATTTAAAGCATGTATACAATATATAAGCATTGATAAATACTTTCACTTTGTGACAAAAATTACAAATGCAACTTAAAAATGCCACAGTTTGTCAAAATTCTTTTAGAGGACATTTCAAAGAAAAATTTTGAAGACCACTGATCAAATATACAGAGAACTCTACACAACAATAAACAGACATTTTTATTTCAAAACACATATTTGTAAAACACAGATTTGTATAATCTGACTATATATTATAATGACCACAGAGAAATTTCCAACAGAGATGGAAGTCATATAGAGCACATTCTCTGGCCACCATGCAACAAAACTAAAAATTAGATACAACTAAGAGTTAATTAGTGAACTAGAAAAAGGTCAGAATAAAGTACCCAGAATGAAGCAATGAGAGATAAAACGATGGAAAATGAAGACAGGAACCTGAAAAAGGATACAATGAAAAGATCTAGCACACATTTAATGGGAATCCTAGAAATAAAGGAGAGAGAAAATAGGGCAGAAGCAATGCTTGAAGAGATAATGGCTGAGAATCTTCTAAAACTGACAAGAGACATCAAGCTGTGGTTTCTGGAAGCACCAGGAACTCCAGAAAGAAAACTACACCTAGATACATCACAGTAAAACTGATGACAATGAAAGACAGTTAGAACATCTTAAAAGTAGACACAGAAAAAAAGAATAACTACACAAAGAGACAATAATTAGAGCGAGAAAGAAAAAAAGCAGCTCCTAATGTCCGAGAACTAATCTGATGCTTTCAGCTAAATCATATTGTTCTCCTGTTGAACATAAAAATATCTCACAGAATATCGACTTCAGACAAGGTAACTGTGTAACACAAACTACCAAATAGCGCCTTCCCTTGCTAAATGAGTTGATTAGCTACCTTCTTTGCCAACTATGTTTATCTCAGCTTCAGCCTGCCTTCCCTACAGATGAGATTTATTAAGAGGGCAATCTAAAGATGAATGAAAACAAAACACAACATACCAAAATTCATGGAATGTCGCAAAAGCAGTATTTGGAGGGAAATTTATAGCTGTAAATACCTACATTAAAAGAGAAGAAAGATCTCAAATCTATTACCTAACTTTATACCTTCAGGAACTGGAAAAAGAGCAAACTAAACCCAAGCCAGAAGAAGGAAGGAAATAATAAATATTAGAGCATAGATAAGAAAATATAAAAATAGAATCAAATAAAAAGTTAATTCTTTTAAAAGATCAAAAAAATTAACAAAGAAATTTACTAAGAAAAAAAGGAGAGAAGATGCAAATAACTAAAATCAGAAATGAAAATAGGGACATTACTACAGACTTCAGAGAAATTAAAAGGATTATAACAAAATATTAGAACTGAATACTAACAAATTAAATAATTTAGATGAAATGGACAAATTCCTAGAAACACAAATTACCAAGCCTGACTCAAGAAGAAACAGAAAATCTGAACAGATTTATAATTAGGTAATGAGACTGAATCAGTAGTCAAAAACCTCCCAAAACCCTCCAAAAGGAAAAGTCCAAGACTAAATGCTTTCACTGGTAAATTCTACCATTTAGAGAATTAACATCAATCCTTCACAAGCTTTTCCAAAAACAGAAGAGGGACTACTTCCTAACACATTCTATGAGGCCAGCTTTACCCTAAAACCAAAGCCAGACAAAGATACCAAAAGAAAATGACAGACTGTTATGAAGAGACGCAGAAATCCTCAACAAAATGCTACCAAGCTGAATCCAACAGCGCATTAAAAGGATTATAATTATAATTGAGTGGGATTACTCCAGGAAAGCAAAGGTGGTTCAATATAAGAAAAGCAATGTATTATATTAATAGAACAAAGGAATAAAACTACACAATCATCTCAATAGACGCAGAAAGACCATTTGACGAAATCCAACACTATTTCATGATTAAAAACACACAGCAAACTCGAATTAGAAGGGAATTTCCTTAACATGATAGAAGGTACCCATGAAAAACCCACAGCTAACATCATACTCATCAATGGTTAAAGACAAAGTCTTCCTCCCAAGACAAGGCTGCCTGCTTTTACCACTGCTATTCAACACTGTACTGGAAGTCCTAGGCACAGCACTTATGCAAGTAAAACAAGTAAAAGGCATCCAAATTGGAAAGAAGTAAAACTACCTATTTGCAGATGACATGATTCTATACACAGGCACGCCTTGGAGATACCGGGTGTTTGGTTCCAGACCACTGCAATAAAGGGAATACTGCAACAAAGAGAGACAAGACAAATTTTTTGGTTTCTCAGTGAATATAAAAGTTATGATTACACTACACAGTTGACCCTTGAACAACACGGGTTTGAACTGCACAGATCTACTTATAAGCGAATGTTTTTCAATAGTAAATACTACAGTGCTACTTAATTTGAGGTGGGTTGAATCCGTGGATCCGGAACCTTGGATACGGAGGGCCGACCATAAGTTATACTTGGATTTTCGACTGTGCAGATGATGGGGACCCCAGTCCCCTGGCTTTTCCAGAGTCTATTACAGTTGATTAAGTGTGCCATGACATTATGTCTAAAAAAAAACAACGCACATACCTTAATTAAAAATACTTTATTGCTAAAAAATGCTAACCATCATCCAAGCCTTCAGCAAGTTGTAATCTTTTTGCTGGTGGAGGGTCTTGCCTCAGTGTTGACGACTGCTGACTGATCAGAGTGGTGGCTGCTGAAGATTGGGGTGACTGTGACAATTTCTTAAAATAAGACAACAATGAAGACTGCTGCATCGATTGACTCTTTCTTTCATGAACAATTTCTCTGTAGCATGCAATGCTATTTGATAGTTTGAAATATTCCAAGAATTACCAAAATGTAACAGAGATATCAAGTGAGCAAATGTTGTTGGAAAACTGGTGCCAACAGACTTGTTCAACACATGGTTGCCACAAACCTTCAATTTGTAAAAAATGGAGTATCTGCAACACAATAAAGTGAAGTGCAATAAAACGAGGTATGCCTGTATAGAAAAGCCCACAGATTCCACACAAAAAACTTACTAGAGCTAACATAATAAACAACTTCAGCAAACTTGCACATATAAGATAAACAAACATAAATCAATCGTGTTTCTCTATGTCAGCAATGAATGATCCAAAAAGGAAATTAAGAAAATTCTATTTACAAAAGCATTCAAAATAAAATACCTAGAAATAAATGCAACCAAGAAGGTGAAAGACTTATACACTGAAAAATTACAAAACACTGCTGAAAGAAATTAAAGAAGGCCTAAATAAATGGAAAGGCATCCCATGTTCATGGATTAGAAAACAAGATATTGCTAAGATGACAATACTTCCCAAAGTGATCTACAGATTCAATGCAATCCCTATCAAAGTTCTAATGGCCTTTTTAAATAGAAACGGATAAGCTGATCCTAAAATTCATACGGAACTGTAAGGGGGCCTTAAGAGCAAACACAACAATGAAAAAGAAATAAAGTAGGGGGACTCATAATAACTTTAAAATTTACTACAAAGCTATAGTAATCAGTGTGGTACTGGAATAAGGGTAGACATATAGACCAATGGAATAGATGTGAGAATCCAGAAATAAGTCCAAACATCTATGGCCAACTGATTTTTTTTTTTTTTTTTTTATGCGGTACGCAGGCCTCTCACTGTTGTGGCCTCTCCCGTTGCGGAGCACAAGGTCCGGATGCGCAGGCTCAGTGGTCATGGCTCACGGGACCAGCCACTCCGCGGCATGTGGGATCTTCCCGTACCAGGGCACGAACCCGTGTCCCCTGCATCGGCAGGCGGACTCTCAACCACTGAGCCACCAGGGAAGCCCTGGCCAACTGATTTTTAAAAAGGTGCCAAGACCATTCGATGGGGAAAGAACAGTCTTTCAACAAATGGTGCTGGGAAAACTGAACAATCACATGTAAAAGAATGAAGCTGAACCCCTGCCTCATTTCATCTACAGAAATTAAATCAAAATGGACCAACAACATAAACATAAGAACTAAAACTGCTATTGCTCTTAGAATAAGGCTTAGGGATGGATCTTTATGATGTTGGATTTGACAATGAATTCTTAGAATTGACACCAAAAACATGATGAACAAATGAAAAAAATAGATAATTTGGACTTCACCAAAACTTCTGTGCAAAGGACATTATCAAGATATATTTGGTAAGGGTTTAATATCCAGAATATATAAACAGCTCAACAACAAAAAGAAAAAAAACCCAATTTTTAAAATAGGCAAAGGACTTAAATTGACATTTCTCAAATGAAGATACACAAATGGCTAACAAGCCCATGAAAAGATGTTCACTATCTTGGTCATTAAGAAAACTCAAATGAAAACCACAATAAGGTACCACTTCACACCCATTAGAATAGCTTTAATTAAAAAAAACAAAAAACAAAAAAACCCAGGAAAATAACAAGTGTTGATGAGAATGTGGAGAAATAGAGACCCCATACATTGCTGGTGAGAAACTGAAACAATGTACCCGCTGTAGAAAACCGTTGGGCGTTCTTAAAAAAGGTAACAAAGAATTACCACGTAACCCAGCTATTCAACTCCTAGATATATATCCAGGAGAAATGAAAACTTACGTACACACAGAAAATTGTACATGAATGTTTACAGCATCATTATTCATAATAGCCAAAAAAAGAAACGAAGTACATACTACAACTTGGATGAACCTTGAAAATATGCTAAGTGAAAGAAGTCAGACATGAAGAATCATTGTACGGTTCCTTTCATTTGAAATAGCAAGAATAGGTAAATCCATAGAGACAGAAAGTAAAGGGTACCAGGTGATAGTGGAAGGGGGGAATTGGAAATGATTACCTAACGTTTACAGGGTGTTGAAACACCTTTGAAATGAGAAAGGAAAGTATATTGTGAATATACTAAATACCACTGAATTGTACACTTAATATGATTAACTGCAATGTTATGTAAATTTCACCTCAATTTAAAAAAAAAAGATGGCAGTCAAATGTGCCCATGTTCTGACAACATCTAATTTAGAGCAAACTTCTACTTTGTTAGCTCCTCTCTAAAATTACCCAACCAAAGTCCAATCCTATAATAGGTTCTAATACCTTCTTAAAAAGACACCCCCAAATTCCCTATACTATGAAGAATCTTCCACTTCAACAAGTAAAAACCAAGTTCAACTATAGGTGTTCTTTGCTGGTCTTTTTGGTTGGAAGATGTTGACAGGAGTAGCACCTGATTTCTCAACAGAAACAACAGAAGCCAGAACACAAAGGGATAATAGCCTAATTAAAAGAAAATGATGGCCAAGCCGGCATTCTAACCAGTAAAAAACTGTCATTCAAAAGTGAAGGTGAGGGCTTCCCTGGTGGCGCAGTGGTTGAGAGTCGGCCTGCCAATGCAGGGGACACAGGTTCGTGCCCCGGTCCGGGAAGATCCCACATGCCGCGGAGCGGCTAGGCCCGTGAGCCATGGCCGCTGAGCCTGCGTGTCCGGAGCCTGTGCTCTGCAACGGGAGAGGCCACAACAGTGAGAAGCCCGCGTACCGCAAAAAAAAAAAAAAAAGGTGAAGGTGAAATACAGAACATGACCAGAAAACAAAAACTGAGAGGAATTTCTCAGCACAAATCTATACCAAAGTATATACTAAAGGGTATTCTTCAAAAAAGGGAAATGATTGAAGGTGGAGAACTCAAGATGCAGGCAGAAATAAGAAGCACTAAAAATGTTAACTTGGGTAAATCTAAAATACTGACATAAAATAATGATGATGTCTCATGACGATTAAAACATATATATGGAGGGGCTTTCCTCGTGGCGCAGTGGTTGAAAGTCCACCTGCCGATGCAGGGAACGCGGGTTCGTGCCGCGGTCCGG
Source organism: Pseudorca crassidens (assembly GCF_039906515.1). NCBI lineage: Eukaryota > Metazoa > Chordata > Mammalia > Artiodactyla > Delphinidae > Pseudorca > Pseudorca crassidens. The sequence continues at coordinate 79,685,900 of NC_090297.1, forward strand.
GAGGATCCCACATGCTGCGGAGCGTCTGGGCACGTGAGCCATGGCCGCTGAGCCTGCGTGTCCGGAGCCTGTGCTCCGCGGCAGGAGAGGCCGCGGCAGTGACAGGCCCGCGTACCACACAAAAAAATAAATAATAAAAAATTAAAAAATAACATATATATGGAGTTAAAAACAGGTGAGTATTATAGCAAATAAACCGAGCAAAGGGTGAGGGGGGTGATTAATGGAATTAAAGTGTTTTAGGTTCCTCACATTGTCTGGAAAGATATAAGGTAAATTAATTAGACTCTTACTGGTCAAGGATGCATGTTGCAATCTCTAGGGCAACAGCTCCCAAAAGTGTGATCTGTGGACCCCTGGGGGTCCCTGAAACCCTATCAGGGGATTCTCAAAATCACAACTGTTTTCATAATATTACTAATAAGACCTTATTTGCCTTTTTCACTCTCATTCTCTCACAGTGTACAACAGAGTTTTCCAGTCTATACGACTTGTGCTATCTCAACGGATTAAAGCAGAGCAGGTATGAGAATCCAGCTGTCTTCCATTAAACTAGACATAAAAGAGATTTGCAAAAATGTAACACTATTCTCACTGAATTTTGTTTTGGAAAGTATATTTTTCACAAAACTATATTATTTATGTTAACATTTAATAGGATATTCTTGTTCCCCAAAAGTATGTTATTTATGTAAATATTTAATAGGATATTCTTGCTCCCCAAAACCAGATTAAAAAAAGGTTTTTTTAGAGTTTAAATGGATCTTGAGAACACAGAGTTTGAGACTCAGTGACCTAAATAAATGAAAGGATATGACATTCATGGACTGGAAGATTTAATAACATAAAGATGTCAACTCCTTCTCAATTCAATTTTTGTAAAACTGACAATGTGACAGTAAAAATTTATATGGAACTGCAAAGAGCCAAGAAGAACAAGGTAGGAAAACTTGCCTCATTGAACATGAAGACTTGTTATAATGCCATATTAATTAAAACAGCATAGTTTTGGTGCAAGGGTAGATAAAGTAGACCAATGGAAAAAAATAGAGCCCAGAAACAGATTCATACATATATGGTCACTTGATTTATTACAAAGTTAATACTGCAGAGCATCTGGGAAACAATCTTTTCAACAAATGATGTTGCATAAAATGTACATCCATAAAAAAAAAAAGGTGACCTCTATATGTCATATAATATCTAGAATAAGTTCTAGGTAGAAGGTAAATCTAAATGCATCATAAACAACATACAAAGTAATATACAATAATCAATTCTAGATAGAAAGTAGAAAGCAAAATAATAAAGCCTCTAGGACAGTGTCTCTAAACCTCATCAGCACTAGTGAAACTTTGGGCTAAATTAACTTTTTTGTGCATTGTAGAATACTTAGCATTCTGTGCACTGCAGAATGTCTAGTAGCATCCCTAGCCAACCCACTAGATGCCAGGAGTACTCCACCCACCCAGCTGTGAAAACTAACAATGTCTCTGAACACTGCCAAATGTCCTACCCATGGGGTGGAAGGTGTGGGATGAGGGCAGGGTGAAGTGCCTCTAGTTGAGAACCACTAGAGGATACATAGTAGAAGGTAACATAAGAGAATATCTTCATTCATGTTCTTGGAGCAGAGAAAGACTTCTTAGACAGGACACAAGCAGCATTGACTATAAAGGAAAACAATGATAAATCAGACTACACTAAAATTAAGACCTTCCTTTCATCAAAAGATAACATTAAGAGGGTGAAAATCAAGACAAAATGGATATATTTTTTTTAACATATGTAACTAACAGAAGATTTGTATCTAGCATATATAAAAACTCCTAAAAACAGAAGGAAAAGAACTGTTCTTTCCTACTGTTCCTTTCCAGTAGGAAAAAAAGGGCTCATCTATAAAATATGTAACTCCTATAAATCAGTAATATAGAAAGCTAAATAGTAATAATAGTAAATAGTAATAATAATAGTAAATACTACTACTAATAAAATAGTATTAGTTTATTAAATATTAAATAGTAATATTAAATAGTATTAATATTAAATAGTAATATTAAATAGTAATAATAATAAAAAAGAGGATATCCAAACGACCAATAAATTCAAGAAAAAGTACTCAATTTCATTTGGAATCACGGAAATGTATCCTTCAGAAGGGCTAAAATTAAAGAGGCTATTAATACCAAGTGTTGGTGAGAATACAGAGCAATAGGAATCCTCATATTCTGTTGATGGGATAGGTACAATGACTCTGAAGACAATTCTTGCATTATCTTCTAAATTTGAACATACATACACCAATGACCCAGTTATTCTACTTCTGGTATATATCCCACATAAATGTTGCACATGTAGCCCATAAAACATTTACAGGAATGTTCATGACAGTATTACTCAGTCCAAATGTCCAACAGTAAAAAGATAAATGGTGATAAAATAGTACAAGGGAGGGCTTCCCTGGTGGCGCAGTGGTTGAGAGTCCGCCTGCCAATGCAGGGGACACGGGTTCGTGCCCTGGTCTGGGAGGATCCCACGTGCCGCGGAGTGGCTGGGCCCGTGAGCCATGGCCGCTGGGCCTGTGCGTCCGGAGCCTGTGCTCCGCAACGGGAGAGGCCACAGCAGTGAGAGGCCCGCGTAGAGGAAAAAAAAAAAAAAAAAGTACAATGGAGCTACAGTTATATTGGTAGCTGATAACATACATGAATCTCCCAAACATGACAGAGACAAAATGCTACTACTATATAATTCTATTTTTATCAAAGTCCAAAAACAGGTTTAAAAAAAAGCTACCGTCTTTGAAGCCAGGTAGTCGTTACTCCAGGAAATGGGAAAGGGAGAGTGCTTGGGAAAGGAAGCATAGGAGGCTTCTGGTTGCTGGCAGTATTCTATTTCTTGATTTATGGTGGTCATGGAGTGTTTACTTTGTGACGATTCACTCAGCTGTATACTTAGTACAGTTTCCTGTATGTATTATATTTCAATTTTGAAAAAGACATGGGTGGGGAATTCCTGGTGGTCCATTCCCTGGCGGTCCAGTGGTTAGGACCTGGCACTTTCACTGTGCGGGGGGCCAGGTTCGATACCTGGTCGGGGAATTAAGCTCTGCAAGCCGTGTGGCACGGCCCGGAAAGAGGAAAAAAAAAAAAAGACATGGGGCATTACCTTTTATATGCTGTATATGCAACCCAGAAAACAATAATTACACAAATACTTTAGCTTTATGGTATTATATATCAATTGTTTAGAAGTAAAAATCATGTCTGGGGACATCATAACTTTCCACATCTTACACTTCAAGATCCTTTGCCTAATTAAATAAAACAAATAAAATATATTAAAAATGACTGCCTGAGTTTTTAGTATGTTGCAGGAAGACATAATAAAATATACTTTAAATTTGTTTTCCTACATGTGTCATTTATTTTGATCACCTAAAAAAATCTAATATCTTAGTTTTATATAAGACAAAATAAAATACACGTCTTAGAAAATATTAATATTAAAGGAAAGTTGAAGATGTTTGTTTCTAATATTAAAAATATATTTTTCTAAAATTTAGACACATAGAGGTTTAAGGCAGAATATAAATAATGCCTGGACTAAATAAAGGAGGTTTCTATCAAAAATCTGTATGCTTTCCCTCCCCATCAAACTAAGGCTTGGTTTGTTTTTATATTCCATATGACATTTTAATAAAATGCAGTTTTACAACACTAATTATTATTTTATTTACAAAATAAGAACCAAACATTTATAATATTAAGTTGCTTAATATCAAATAGATCCCCTCTGAATTTAGTCATTTAAGTGGAACGGCGTACAGTTAACGGCAGACAATCTGATTCATTTTTAAGCCAAGTAGTGCCACCAAGTGGTAGCAAATTCTTTTTCCAAAATACCATGCAGAAGCAATAGAAAAGGTTATAATGGAATACAATACTGGAATGGAAAAATCAATCCTAATAAAGTAATAAATTAAAGTAAATAAGATTGTGAAATATCTTGGTATAAAAGTTTAAAAACAAAACAAAATAGGTCAATCTTTTAAGAAAAAAGTTGTATGTATTACTGAGATGGTCTTATAGTTTCAAAGTTAAATTTTTCATAGAAAGTAAGTAACTATGAATATAGTGCTGTAGACTTTTACTTTTTGCTGCTCTTTTTAAAAAAATTTTTATTGGAGTATAGTTGATTTACAATGTTGTGTTAGTTTCAGGTGTATGTTGCTTGTTTTTTAATTCCATATTTTCTTAAAAGACTTAAGTTGCTCTAGAAATTAATAAAACACATACAGTAAAAGACCCGAAGGTTTCATAACAATCTGCTACCCTTGTAAGTGTTGGGAGAGAGTGAGGAGAGTCAGAATAGAGAAAAAAAGAAACTTTTGCTTTTCAGTTAATACCTGTATTAGTTTGCTAGCAGTCCTGTAACAAAGAACTACAGACTGGGTGACTTAAGGCTAGAACTCCAAAATTAAGGTTACAGTAGGACTGATCCCTTCTCAGGGTTGTGAGGAAAGGATCTATTTCAGGTCTCTCCTTGGCTCATACGTAGATCATCTTCCTATTTTGTTGCAAACTGTCTTCCCTCTATACCTGTCTCGGTGTCCAAATTTCCCCTTTTTATAAGGACACCAGTCATAACTGGATTAGGACCCACCCTAAGGACCTAACTGTAACTTGATTACCTCTGTAAAAGACCCTATCTCCAAATAAGGTACTACTCTTAGGTATTGGGGATTAGGACTTCAACATGTGAATTTGGGGTTTGTATAGGGGGTAGGAAATTCAAGCAGCAACACTACTCTTCTGTATTTGTGTATTTTTGATAAGACTATATTTTTATTTTAAAAGAAGACAGAAATAGCTCTTAAAAGTTGTTAAATGACAGAATATTTGTGATATTGTGACTTATAGTAAGGAACATGTATTTCGTCTTCCCGTTTCGGGCACAGAGTTCCTAAAATCCTTCATTTCCTGTCAGGAGAGCTATAAAGGTGTCTTTTGTTATGTTAATGGAGACTTCTGGCAAGCACCTAAGAATGGGGACTGATTGCCAGAGGAGCCAACTGTGTGATTTTGTACTTTCAGCCCAACTCCCCTGACCTCCAGGTAAGGGAGAGGGGCTGAAGGTTGGATCAATCACCAATGGTGAATGATTTAATCAATCATGCCTATGTGATGCAGCCTCCATAAAAACCCAAAAGGATGAGGTACAGAGAGCTTCTGGGTTGGTGAACACATGGAGGTACTGGGAGAGGGGCTTACCTGAAGTTGGCATAGAAACTCTGAGCCCCTTTCCCACATACTTACCCCTATGCATCTTTTCCATCTGGCTGTTCCTGAATTATATCCTTTTATAATAAAGTGGTAATCTAGTGAGCAAATGGATTTCCTGAAGGTCTGTGAGCCACCCTAGCAAATTAACTGAACCCAATGAGGGGGTCATGGGAAGCTCTGATTTAGAGCCAGTTGGCCAGAAGAACAGGTAAAAATCTGGACTTGAAACTGGCATCTGAAGTCCAAGGACAGGGTCGTGACAACCTCCAAACTGTAGCCAATTAGTCAGAAGCATAGGTGACAACCTGGGCTTGCAAATGGCATCAGAAGTGTGTGTGTGTGATTGGGCAGAGGGGGAGTGTAGTCTTCTGGACTAAACCCTTACTGTGGAATCTGATGCTGTCTCTGGGTAGATAGTGTCAGGACTGAGTTGAATAGTAGGACACCAACTGGTATCTGGAGAAATGCTTGGTGGTGTGGGGGAACCCCCCTCCCCACTCCAATCACTGGAATTAAGTCCAGAAGTTTAATAATACTATTTTAATTTCATGAACAATTACCAGCAAAAGAAATTACTAAATTTTAGTATAAAGCTATATATATAAAACATCAAAGTGGTAAGTGTTATATAGTTCACATCCAACCCAACTATAATGCACTTAGTCCTAGACCTCATCTCCTAACACTCTCCCTCTTCTCACTGTACCGCAGCTACACTGGCCTCCTTGCTCTTCCTTGACCAGGCCCCACATACTCTGTACTTAGTACTCAGTGTTCTCTGCCTGGAATTCTTCCTCCAAATATATGTGATATGTGCAGATCTGTTCCTTCAGTTCCAGTTATCTCCTCCTCAGTTCTTCTTAGACCATCCTTAATAACATAGCACTCTCAGTCTCTCTTTATCTCCCCATCTGGTTTTACCTTTCTTACTAAAAGTAAGTACTAATACAGTACTTACTAATACCCGAAAGATGATATAGTTATTTGATTATCTGTTTTCTCTTCCCAACTACAAAGTAAGCTCTTTGAGGGCAGAGACTTATGTTTTGTTACTGATACACCCCTGCTATCTAAAACAGTACCTGGAGTGACTACTTTTTTGTGTGTACTATCATAAGCAGAAAGAATTTTACAAAATTAATGCATCTGCGCTTTCTAAATGGATCTATTTGTTCCTTTCTAACCAGTTCTTCACACATATCGGCAGAGTGATCTCTTCAAGTTCATTACTCCTCTGTGGAACACAACGTTTTCCTCTGTCTCAAGACAGAGGAAACCCCAAATCTTTTAACATAGCTGAAATGGCTTTGCTGGGCCCTGCCTACCTTTCTAGTCTTGTCACACACTTTCCTCCTAACAGTTCTCAGGGATTCAACTACATTGGCCCTCTCAAATTTCCCATCATATTCCTTCTCATCACAGAGCCTCTGCAGATGGAGTTTCTTTGGTCTGGAATCCTCTGCTCTCCTCTCCCCAGCCCTCTATCACATAAATTCAGTTAACCATAGCTCATAATTTTCCTTCAGATCAAAGCTTAAACATCCCTTACTCTAGAAAGGTTTCCTCAAACACTCTGTCAAGTTCCTTTATCATATGCTTTTGAAGAACTGTTCCTTTCAGAGCACTAATATCTTTCAAATATTCAATTGATATTATCATTGTTTAATGTATCTCTCCCACTGAATTGAAGTTCGAAGAGAACATGCACCATGTCTTTTGTTATATACACTGTGTTTTTAAGCAACTAGAATGTGCTTGAATACTAATGAAGAGATACAGATAAAGTAGACTAACTATAAGTGAATAATAAAGCCTGCAATCGGTCAATTTTGGTAATTAAACAAAGCAAACTTTCTTTTTATTAACTTCAATTGTCTTATCTAGACATACTGCATGTTTCTGAGTAGCCTTTCCCTAGCCATCATTGTGTGCACAAAAGATAAAAGCTTATTTAATATTTCTACTAATTTCTATTAGTAATTCTACTATTTCTACTACATATGAATAATATAAATCTCTACAACATTAACTGTTCTATCATTCACTTTCAAGTGCCTAAACAGTAACTATCTCCAGATTGACTTGTATAAATTTGGCATATACTACAAACATTTACTGTTTCTTTATGACAATATCATAATGATAATTAAAATGGGTCAAAATGAATTTTTAAAACAAATTTGTATCATAAATGATATAAAACAAGGCTATAACTCTCTCCCAGATTTACCACTTTTGTTCTAAGTACTTTAATATACCTCTCAGATGACACAGATGCATACCTACTTGCCACAGCAAACTGAAAGTTACATATCTGACCTGATGCCTTACACCTTGTTATTACACTCTAAGAGAATGGTTTAAAATGGTTAGAAAAAAACAAATCCAAATAATTTCATTTAACTCTTTAATTCAGTTACATAGGAGAACACTTGAAACTTACCGTTATAGACTGAATTACGTCTCCACCCCACCTCCCCCGCAAATCATATATTGAAGCCTTAAGCCCCAGTACCTCAGAATGTAGTCATATTTGAGACAAGGCCTTTAAAGAGGTAACTAAGTTAAACAGAGGTAACTAGGGTGGACACTAATCCAGTCTGGCTGGTGTCTTTATAAAGAGAGATTAGGACATACAGAGAGACATCAAAAATGCATTGCACACAGAACAAAAAGGGAACCCTTAAAAAACTGTTTAAGTAACCCATCATAAGGCAAGAAAAGAGTAACAACAACCAGAGAAAACATCAAAAATTACCTTAAATGTAAATAATCTAAATATATCAAAAGAAAGAAAATGACAGAGTAGATTAAAAAAAACACAACCTTACTATATACAGCTTACAAGAAACTTATTTCAAATTCAGTGACATAAGTAGGCTGAAAATAAAAGAATGGAAAAAGATATGCCATGCAAACACTAATACCTGGTAAAACAAACTTAAAAACAAAGAAAATTACTAGTGATCAACAGGGACATTAAATAATGATAAAATGATCAACCCACCAGGAAGACAATGATCCTAAATGTGTTATACCAAACAACACAACCTCAAAATACACTAAACAAAAACTGATAAAACTAAAAAGAAACAGACAAATCCACAATTGCTGTTGGAGACTTTAACACTCTTCTCTCAGCAACTGATTCAACTACTAAAGAAAATCAGCAAGAATATAAAAAAATCTGAAAACGATCAACCAACAGGATCTAACTGAAATACTTAAAACATTCCAACTAGCAACAGAGAAATAGATATTTTATCCAAGTGCCTATGATACATTTATGAAGATAGACAATACCCTCAGCAATAAAACAAACCTGAACAAATTTAAAAGAATGGTAATCAAACTAGAAACTGGTAATGAAAAAATAAAAGGAAAATCTCTATCAACTGAAAATTGAACATACTCTAAATAATCCATGGCTCAAAAATTCTCAAAGAAAATTTTAAAAACGAGAACTTAGGGCTTCCCTGGTGGCACAGTGGTTGAGAGTCTGCCTGCCAATGCAGGGGACACGGGTTCGTGCCCCGGTCCGGGAAGATCCCACATGCTACAGAGCGGCTGGGCCCGTGAGCCATGGCCGCTGAGCCTGCTCGTCCGGAGCCTGTGCTCCGCAACGGGAGAGGCCACAACAGTGAGAGGCCCGCGTACCGCAAAAACAAACAAACAAAAAAAAACAAGAACTTAATGAAAATACAACTTATCAAAATATAAGAGACGCAGCTAAAGCAATGCTGACAGGGAAACTTACATTTATACCATTAAATGTTACATTTGAAAAGAAAAAGAAGAGCAGAATAAATCCAAAGCAAGCAAAAAGAAGGAAATAATAAGTATAACAGCAGAAATAAATTGAAAACAGAAAAATCACTGAAACAAAAAGCTAGTTATACGAAAAAAACCAATAAAATTAATAAACTTCCAGCAAGAATGATAAAGATTAAAACAAAATTTGTCAATTTAATAATGAAACGAGATATCACCATAGACCCTATAAACATTGTAAGGATAATAAGGGCATACTATGAACAACTTACAAACATAACTTTAACAATTTGATTAAATGGCCCAGGGAGAGGAACCAAAATGGCAGAGTAGAAGGACGTGCTCTCACTACCTCTTGAGAGAACACCAGAATCACAACTAGCTGCTGGACAATCATCGACAGGAAGACACTGGAAATTACCAAAAAAGATACCCCACAACCAAAGACAAAGGAGAAGCCACAATGAGATAGTAGGACGGGCGCAATCACAGTAAAATTAAATCACATAACTGGTGGGTGGGTGACTCACAAACTGGAGAACACTTATACCACAGAAGTCCACCCACTGGAGTGAAGGTTCTGAGCTTCCCAACCTGGGAGTCTGGCAACGAGAGGAGAAATTCCTAGAGAATCAGACTTTGAAGCCTAGTGGGAATTGACAGCAGGACTTCAACAGGACTGGGGGAAACAGAGACTCCACTCTTGGAGGGCACACACAAAGTACTGTGTGCATCGGGACCCAGGGGAAGGAGCAGTGACCCTGGGGGAGACTGAACCAGACGTACCTGCTAGTGTTGGAGGGTCTTCTGCAGAGGCGGGGGGTGGCATTGTTTCACGGTGGGGACAAGGACACTGGCAGCAGAAGTTCTGGGAAGTACTCCTTGGCGTGAGCCCTCCCAGAGTCTGTCATTAGCCCCACCAAAGAGCCCAGGTAGGCTCCAGTGTTGGGTTGCCTCAGACCAAACAACCAACAGGGAGAGAACCCAGCCACACCCATCAACAGTCAAGTGGATTAAAGTTTTACCGAGCTCTGCCCACCAGAGCAACAGTCAGCTCTACCCACCACCAGTCCCTCCCATCAAGCCTCTTAGACAGCCTCATCCACCAGATGGCAGAGAGCAGAAGCAAGAACTACAATCCTGCAGCCTGTGGAACAAAAACCACATTCACAGAAAGATAGACAAGATGAAAAGGCAGAGGGCTATGTACCAGATGAAGGAACAAGATAAAACCCCAGAAAAACTAAATGAAGTGGAGATAGGCAACCCTCCAGAAAAAGAATTCAGAATAATGATAGTGAAGATGATCCAGGACCTCAGAAAAACAATGGAGGCAAAGATCGAGAAGATGCAAGAAATATTTAACAAAGACCTAGAAGAATTAAAGAACAAACAAACAGAGATGAACAATACAATAACTGAAATGAAAACTACACTAGAAGGAATCAATAGCAGAATAACTGAGGCAGAAGAACGGATAAGTGACCTGGAAGACAGAATGGTGGAATTCACTGCTGCGGAACAGAACAAAGAAAAGAGAATGAAAAGAAATGAAGACAGCCTAAGAGACCTCTGGGACAACATTAAATGCAACAACATTCGCATTATAGGGGTCCCAGAAGGAGAAGAGAGAGAGAAAGGACCAGAGAAAATATCTGAAGAGATCATAGTCGAAAACTTGCCTAACATGGGAAAGGAAACAGCCACCGAAGACCGGGAAGTGCAGTGAGTCCCATAAAGGATAAACCCAAGGAGAAACATGCCGATACACACAGTAATCAAATTGACAAAAATTAAAGACAAAGAAAAATTATTGAAAGCAAGGGAAAAACGACAAATAACATACAAGGGAACTCCCATAAGGTTAACATCTGATTTCTCAGCAGAAACTCTACAAGCCAGAAGGGAGTGGCATGATATACTTAAAGTAATGAAAGGGAAGAACCTACAACCAAGATTACTCTACCCAGTAAGGATCTCATTCAGATTCGATGAAGAAATTGAACACTTTACAGAGAAGCAAAGGCTAAGAGAATTCAGCACCACCAAACCAGCTCTACAACAAATGCTAAAAGAACTTCTCTAAGTGGGAAACACAAGAAAAGGACCTACAAAAACAAACCCAAAACAATTAAGAAAATGGTCATAGGAATATACATATCGATAATTACCTTAAACGTGAATGCATTAAATACTCCAACAAAAACACAAAGGCTTGCTGAATGGATACAAAAACAAGATCCATATATATGCTGTGTACGAGAGACCCACTTCAGACGTAGAGACACATACAGGCTGAAAGTGAGTGGATGGAAAAAGATATTCCATGCAAATGGAAATCAAAAGAAAGCTAGAGTAGCTGTACTCATATCAGATAAAATAGACTTTAAAATAAAGAATGTTACAAGAGACAAGGAAGGACACTACATAATGATCAAGGGATCAATCCAATAAGAAGATATAACAATTATAAATATATATGCACCCAACATAGGAGCACCTCAATACATAAGGCAACTGCTAACAGCTATAAAAGAGGAAATCGACAGTAACACAAAAATAGTGGGGGACTTTAACACCTCACTTACACCAATGGACAGATCATCCAAAATGAAAATAAATAAGAAAACAGAAGCTTTAAATGACACAACAGAGCAGATAGACTTAATTGATATTTACAGGACATTCCATCCAAAAACTGCAGATTACACTTAATTCTCAAGAGCGCACGGAACATTCTCCAGGACAGATCACACCTTGGATCACAAATCAAGCCTCAGTAAATTTAAGAAAATTGAAATCATATCAAGCATCTTTTATAACCACAATGCTATGAGTTCAGAAATGAATTACAGGGAAAGAAACGTAAAAAACAGAAACACATGGAGGCTAAAAAATATGTTACTAAATAACCAAGAGATCACTGAAGAAATCAAAGAGGAAATCAAAAAATACCTAGAGACAAATGACAATGAAAACACGACGATCCAAAACCTATGGAATGCAGCAAAAGCAGTTCTAACAGGGAAGTTATACAAGCCTACCTCAAGAAACAAGAAAAATCTCAAGTAAACAATCTAACCTTACACCTAAATGAACTAGAGAAAGAAGAACAAACAAAACCCAAAGCTAGCAGAAGGAAAGAAATCATAAAGAACAGTGCAGAAAAAAATGAAAAGAAACAAAGAAAGTAATAGGAAAGATCAATAAAACTAAAAGCTGGTTCTTTGAGAAGATAAACAAAATCGATAAACCATTAGCCAGACTCATCAAGAAAGAGGGTGAGGACTCAAATCAATAAAATTAGAAATGAAAAAGGAGAAGTTACAACAGACACCGCAGAAATACAAAGCATCCTACGAGACTACTACAAGAAACTCTATGCCAATAAAATGGACAACTGGAAAAAATGGACAAATTCTTAGAAAGGTATAACCTTCCAAGACTGAACCAGGAAGAAACAGAAAATATGAACAGACCAAATCACAAGTAATGACATTGAAACTGTGATTAAAAATCTTCCAACAAACAAAAGTCCAGGACCAGATGGCTTCAAAGGTGAATTCTATCAAACATTTAGAGAAGAGATAACACCCAACCTTCTCAAACTCTTCCAAAAAACTGCAGAGAAAGGAACACTCCCAAACTCATTCTATGAGGCCACCATCACCCTAATACCAAAACCAGACAAAGATACTACAAAAAAAGAAAACTACAGACCAATATCACTGATGAATATAGATGCAAATATCCTCAACAAAATACTAGCAAACAGAATCCAACAACACATTAAAAGGATCATACACCATGATCAAGTGGGATTTATCCCAGGGATGCAAGGATTCTTCAATATACACAAATCAATCAATGTGATACACCATATTAACAAACTGAAGAAGAAAAACCGTATGATCATCTCAATAGATGAAGAAAAGGTTTTTGACAAAATTCAACACCGATTTATGATAAAAACTGTCCAGAAAGTGGGCATAGAGGGAACCTACCTCAACATAATAAAGGCCATATAGGACAAACCCACAGCAAACATCATTCTCAATGGTGAAAAACTGAAAGCATTTCCTCTAAGATCAGGAACGAGACAAGGATGTCCACTCTCACCACTATTATTCAACATATAGTTTTGGAAGTCCTAGCCATGGCAATCAGAGAAGAAAAAGAAATAAAAGGATTACAAATTGGAAAAGAAGAAGTAAAACTGTCACTGTTTGCAGATAGCATGATACTATACATAGAGAATCCTAAACATGCCACCAGAAAACTACTAGAGGTACTCAATGAATTTGGTAAAGTTGCAGGATACAAAATTAATGCAGAGAAATATCTTGCATTCCTATACACTAATGATGAAAGATCTGAAAGAGAAATTATGGAAACACTCCCATTTACCATTGCAACAAAAAAACAATAAAATACCTACAAATAAACCTACCTAGGGAAACAAAAGACCTGCATGCAGAAAACTGTAAGACACTGATAAAAGAAATTAAAGATGATACCAACAGATGGAGAGATATACCATGTTCTTGGATTGGAAGAATCAATATTGTGAAAATGACTGTACTACCCAAAGCAATCTACAGATTCAATGCAATCCCTATCAAATTACCAATGGCATTTTTTACGGAACTAGAAGAAATCATCTCAAAATTTGTATGGAGACAGAAAAGACCCCGAATAGCCCAAGCAGTCCTGAGGGAAAAAAACGGAGCTGGAGGAATCAGACTCCCTGACTTCAGACTATACTACAAAGCTACAGTAATTAAGACAATATGGTACTGGCACAAAAACAGAAACATAGATCAATGGAACAAGATAGAAAGCCCAGAGATAAACCCACACACTTCTGGTCAACTAATCTATGACAAAGGAAGCAAAGATATACAATGGAGAAAAGAGAGTCTCTTCAATAAGTGGTACTGGGAAAACTGGACAGGTACATGTAAAAGAATGAAATTAGAATACTCCCTAACACCATACACAAAAATAAACTCAAAATGGATTCGAGATCTAAATGTAAGAGCGGACACTATAAAACTCTTAGAAGAAAACATATGAAGAACACTCTTTGACATAAATCACAGCAAGATCTTTTTTGATCCACCTGCTAGAGTAATGGAAATAAAAACAAAAATAAACAAATGGGACCTAATGAAACTTCAAAGCTTTTTCACAGCAAAGGAAACCATAACAAGAGGAAAAGACAGCCCTCAGAATGGGAGAAAATATTTGCAAACGAATCAACGTACAAAGGATTAATCTCCAAAACATATAAACAGCTCATGCAGCTCAATATTAAAGAAGCAAACAACCCAATCCAAAAATGGGCAGATGACCTAAATAGACATTTCTCCAAAGAAGACATACAGATGGCCAAGAAGCACATGAAAAGTTGCTCAACATCACTAATTATTAGAGAAATGCAAATCAAAACTACAATGAGGTATCACCTCACACCAGTTAGAATGGGCATCATCAGAAAATCTACAAACAACAGATGCTGGAGAGGGTGTGGAGAAAAGGGAACCCTCTTGCACTGTTGGTGGGAATGTAAATTGATACAGCCACTATGGAGAACAGTATGGAGGTTCTTTAAAAAACTAAAAATAGAATTACCGTACGACCCAGCAAAATCCCACTACTGGGCATATTCCCAGAGAAAACCATAATTCAAAAAGACACATGCACCCCAATGTTCATTGCAGCACTATTTGCAATAGCCAGGTCACGGAAGCAACCTAAGTACCCATCGACAGACGAATGGCTAAAGAAGTTGTGGTACATATATACAATGGAATAATACTCAGCCATAAAAAGGAACGAAACTGAGTCATTTGTTGAGATGTGGATGGATCTAGTGACTGTCATACAGAGTGAAGTAAGTTAGAAAGAGAAAAACAAATATCGTATATTAACGCATGTATGTGGAACCTAGAAAAATGGTACAGATGAACCGGTTTGCAGGGCAGAAGTTGAGACACCGATGTAGAGAACAAACATATGGACACCAAGGGGGGAAAACCATGGTGGGGTGGGGATGGTGGTGTGCTGAATTGGGCGATTGGAATTGACATGTATACACTGATGTGTATAAAATTGATGACTAATAAGAACCTGCAGTATAAAAAAACAAACAAAACAACTAATAGTAAACTTTCTTTGAGTTATTTGTATGGAAACATGTTAATATAAATGTTCCAGACATTACATGAAATTTCTAAAAATCTTATATGTTCTGGTATAATGTTATAAGTCATAATTCTAGTTATTACTTTAAAATGTATATCTCAGAAATAACCAAATTTCCTTGTCAAGTGTATTATGAACTTTCATCGAATCTTTAACCGTAGTCATTTTTAAGTGTTTTGTCATCTACAGACAGTTCTGGGTGTACTCTGATGCTTTTGCAAAAATGTTCCTATAAAAGGGTTTCATCTTCAAGGAATTCATGGAAAGGACTCTGACAAGTACAGGTTTCTGGTAACTGACTATACTGCTGAACTGAATGAATAAGCATTTTCCGAACTCTAATGGAAAACTGATGAATTCATAAAAGTGCTAACAAAAGATCAAGATGAAAAACAAACTAATTACATGGGACTGAGTGAACTGATGAGGATAATTATAATGTTTTCGACTTTCTGTTTGAATAAAGAAAAATCCCACAAGGACTCAGAAGCAAAAAATATACAAATCAATTTTCAATGCAAAGTAAAGGAGCTGTTACAGTGGAGGATTAATGGACTAAATGTCAATATCATGACATAGTATGAGTGTGTTTCGTGTTTGGTAATCGCAATCATTGTTGCTTTTGTTGTGGTCAAAAAAAAATGGCCCAACATCTTGAAAAACACAACCAACCACAACTCACTAAATATGAAATTAATTTTTAATACCCCAGTAACTCTTAAGGGCATTGAATTTAAATTGTAAAACTCCCCAAAAAGAAATCTCTAGGCCAAGATGGTTTCACTGGAGAATTACAAATTGGAAAATCATTTAAAATAACATGAGCATATCAATTGAAAACCCAACACTCATTCATGATAAAAACTCTCAACAAGTGGAATAAAGGTAAACTACTTCAACTTGAAAAAGAGCATCTAAAAACACCTATTGTTAACATTATATTTAATGGTACAAAGACTGAATACTTTCCTCCCAAAATAAAACCTTCTGAAGGCAAGAATGTCCAGCCTCACCACACTAATTCACAATAATTAAATTGAAAAATTCACTAGTGGGCTTCAAAAGTAGATTTGAGCAAGCAGAAGAAACAATTACTTAATGTGAAAATCAGTCAAATGAAATTATGCAGTCTGAGGAGTAGAAAAAACAATAAAGAGAAATGAACAGAGGTTAAGAGACCTGTGGACACCACCAAGTGTACCAACACATTTATAATGACAGACAAAGAAGTAGAGGAGTGAAGAGGTAGAAAGAATATTTCAAAAATTAATGGCCATAAACATCCAAAACCTGAAAAGGAATGAATCTAATCAAACAAGGAACACAACCAACTCCAAGTAGGATAAATAGAAAGAGATCCGGACTAAGTCACATTAATATAAAATTGTCAAAATTCAAAGACAAAGAATGAATAATAAAAACAGCAATGGAGAAGCAAGTGATCGTAGGTAAGAGGTCCTTATCAAAAGGTACTTTCTCATCAGAAACTATGGAGGCCAGAAAGCACTGACATGATATTTATAAAGTGCTGAAAGAAAACACCTGTGAACCAAGAATTCTATACCTAGCAAAATTATACTTCAAAAATGAAAGAGGAATTAAGACAATTCCAGATAAAGAAAAGCTGAGAAAGTTTATCATTGGTAGACCTGCCCTACAAGAAATGTTAAAGGGAGTCCTTCAGACTGCAATGAAAGGATACTTTATGGCAACTCAAAGTCATAAAAAGAAAGAATAATGAAAGGCAACTCCGCAGGTAAACATAAAAGCCAGTATTAATATATAAAGATGTAACATGGGACAGTAACAACAAAACAGAGGACCAATGGAACAGACTAGAAACAGAGTTTTTACACTATTGAAACAAAGTTAGTATTAATTTAAACTAGATTATTATAAGTATATGATATTAATTTTAATTGTCAAGGTAAATACAAGAAAATAACTGAAAAATACACATAAAAGGAAATGAGAAGTCAAAATGATACACAACAAAAAGATAAACACAAAAGAAAGCAGTAATGGATAGAACAACAACATAGATTATCAATAAGGAAATAGAGAACAACATTATAGACCAGTAGGTCCTAACAGACATACACAGAATAATCTACCCAAGAACAACAAACATATTCTTCTCAAGTGCACATGGAACATGCCCCAGGATAGACCACATGTTAGGCTATAAAACAAATCATAACAAATTCAAAAAGATGCAAATGACACAAATACCTTTTCTGATGAAATGGAATCAAACTAGAAATCAACAACACAAAGAAAACTGGAAAATCCACAAATCTGTGGAAATTAAACAACACATTCCTAAACAGCCAATGAGTCAAGAAAAAAGGAAAAGGGGAAATTAAAAAATACCTTAAGACAAATGAAAGCAGTACTAAAAGGTAAGTATACAGATTTAAGTACTTCCATTAAAAAAAAGATCTTAAATCAACAACCTAACTTTACACCTCTAGAAATTAGAAAAGAAATACACTAGCAGAAGAAAATTAATAAAGATTAGAGCAAAGATAAGTGAAACAGAGAACAGAAAAACAAGGGGGAAAAAAAGGATTGACTTTTTGAAGGGATCAGCAAAATTCACAAGTCCTTAGCTAGATTAACTAAGGAATAAAAGAAGACCCAAATAACTAAATAAGAAATAAAAGGGGACTTAAAATACCACAGAAATAAAGAGGATTATCAGAGAATGCCAGGATCAACTGTACACCAAAAACCTGGATAACCAAAAAGAGATAAATTCCTAAAAACAATCAACCTCTGAAAATGGAATCATAAAGCAATAAAAAATTTAAACAGATCCATAACTAGTAAGGAGATTAAAGCAGTAATCAAAACCTTCCCAAGATAGAAAAGCCCAGGACAGGATGGCTTCACTGGGAAGTTTTACCAAATGTTTATAGGAGAATTAACACCAATTATCTTGAAACTCTCCCCCAAAATTGAAAAGGAAGCCAGCATTACCCTGATACCTAAGCCAGACAAAGACACAAGAAAACTATAGTTCAATATCCCTGATGAATACTGATGTTAAAATCCTCAACAAGATACTAGCAAACTGACTGCAACAGCACATTAAAAGAATTATTATACAACCAAGTGAGATTTACTCCTGAAACACAAAGATGGTTCAACATGTAAAAATCAATCAATGTAATTGATAAACTAAATTATCAATGTACTATGATGTAATACACTACATTAACAGAACAGACAAAAACATGATCATCTCGATTGATACAGAAAAAAACATCAGACAAAACTTGATACCATGTAGAAGGAAACTACCTCAACATAATAAAGTCCATTTCTGAAAAGCATACAGATAATATCATGCTAAATGTGAAAGACTGAAAGCTTTTCCTCTAAGATTAGGAACAAGACAAAGCCGTATGCTCTTGCTACTTCTATTCAACGTAGTACTGGAAGACTCAGCAAGAGGTATTAAGCAAGAAGAAGAAATAAAAGACATTCAAATTGGAAAGGAAACCAAAATATTGTCTCTATTCACAGACAACATAATCTTATGTAAAAAACCTGAAATATACCACAAAAAAACTTTCAAAACTAATAAGCAAATTCAGCAATGTTATAAGATATAAAATCATCACACAAAAATCAGGTGTGCTTCTATACGCTAACAATGAACAATCTGAAAAAAAAGTAAGAAGACAATCTCATTTATGATAGCATCAAAAAGAGTAAAATACTTAGGAATAAACTTAACCAACGAGATGAAAGACTTGTACAATGAAAACTACAAATACTGCTGAAAGGAATGAAAGAGAACAATAAACTGAAAGATATCCAGTGTTCATGGATTGGGAGACTTATTTAAGATATCCAAACTATCCAAAGCAATCAACAGATTCAATTCGATCACCATCAAATTCCCAGTAGCATTTAATTTTTTGCAGAAGTAGATAAATTCATCCTAAAATTTATATTAAATTTCAAGAGATCCCAAATAGCCAAAGTCATTCTGAAAAAGAAGAACCAAGTTGCAGGTCTCATACTTCCTGATTTCAAAATATATCACAAAGCTGCAGTAAATAAAATATTCTGGTACTGGCATAAAAACAGACAAATAGACCAAAGGAATAGAAGAGAGAGTCCAGAAATACGCCCATATATATGGTCAAATGATCTTCAGTAAGGATGCCAAGACCACTCACTGGAGAATGGGTAGTATCTTCAACAACTAGTGCTGGGAAAACTGGATAAACACAAACAAAATCATGAAGTTGGACTCATCTCATACCATATACAAAATTAACTCAGAATGGATCAAAGACCTAAATGTAAGACCTAAATCTATAAAACTCCTAGAAGAAAACATAGGGGAAAAGCTTCATGATATTGGACTTGGCAATGATTTCTTGGATATGACACCAGAAGCAGAGAAAACAAAAGCAAAAACAGGCAAATGGAAGTACATCAAACTTAAAAACTTCTGTGCATGAAAGGATACAATCAACAGAAAAAAAAAGGGCAAGCTCCAGAAAGGGAGAAAATACTAGCAAGTTTTATATCTGATAAAGAGTTAGTATCTAGAATATATAAAGAACTCATATAACTCAATAGCAACAAAAAACAAACAACCCAATTACAAAACTGGACAAAGGACTTGAATAAACATTTCTCCAAACAT
Organism: Pseudorca crassidens; assembly: GCF_039906515.1. NCBI lineage: Eukaryota > Metazoa > Chordata > Mammalia > Artiodactyla > Delphinidae > Pseudorca > Pseudorca crassidens. The sequence goes on from NC_090297.1 coordinate 79,705,829, forward strand.
GATCTACAAATAGCCAACAAGTATATGAAGATGCTTAACGTCACTAATTATCAGAGAAATGCGAATCAAAATCATAATGAGGTATCACCTCTTATCTAGTAGGATGGTTCTATCAAAATAACATATGTTGATGAAGATGTGGACAAAATGGAAACAGTGTGCACTGTTGGGATTATAAAGTGGTGCAAACACAGCATGGAGGTTCCTCAAAAACTTAAAAATATAACTATCATATGATCCAGCAATCCCACTTCTAGGTATATATCCAGAAGAAATTTTAAAAGAGCCTTGAAGAGATATTTGTGCACCCATGTTCATAACAGCACTATTCACAATAGCCAAGACATGGAAGCAACCCAAATGTCAGTTGACAAATGAATGCATAAAGGAAATGCGGTATGTACACCGAATGGAATATCATATAGCCTTAAAAAGGAAGAAAATGTTGTCACATGCTACGACATGGATGAACGTTAAGGACATTATGCTAAGTGAAATAAGCTAGTCTCAAAAGACAAATATTGGTGATTCCACTTGTATGAGGTATCTAAAGTAGTCAAATTCATAGAAACAGAAAGTAGAATATAGTTACCAGGGACCGAAAGGAGGGGAAAAAAAGGGAGTTGTTGTTCAATGGGTATAGAGTTTCAGATTTCCGAGATGAAAAAGTTCTGGATTTGTTTCATAACAATGTGAATACACTTAATACTCTGGAACTGTACACTTAAAAATGGTTAAGATGGTAAATTTTATGTTATATAGGGTTTTTTTAAACTACAATTTTTAAAAGGGCAGTAATAGAGGAAATAAGGAATAAAAGTTATAAGATATGTATACAAAAAACAGCAAAATAGCAAAAGTCCTCACTTATTAGTAAGTACTCTAAACAAAACTCACCAATGATAAGGTAGCAATTGGCATGATTTAAAAAAATGATACAACTGTATCTGTTCACAAGACTCACACTTAATGAAATACACAGGATGGAAAGTGAAAGGATGGAAAAAGATATTCCACGCAAGTATCAACCAAACAAGAGCCACAGTTGCAATACTAATATCAGACAAAATAGAATTCAAAACAAAAACTGTTACAAAAAACAAAGGACATTATATATTGATGAAAGGGTTAATTCATTATGAAAATCAACAAGTATAAACATATATGTGCCTAACAATCAAGACCTAAAATATATGAAGAAAAACTGACAGAAATGAAAAAAGACAGTTCTACAATAATAGGTGCTGGATACATCAATACCCCAGTTTCCTAATTATGGATAGAAAAATCCAACAGAAGATCAATAAAGAAATAAATGGCTTCAACAACAATATAAGTCAGCTAGACCTGACAGATATATACAAAACATTCCACTCAAAAAGAGTAGAATACATATCTTCTCAAGTGTACATGGAACACTTTCTAAGACAGACCATATGTTAGTCCATAAAATAAGTCATGTATTAAAAAGAGAGAGCTCATACAAAGTATCTTTTTCGACTACATGGAGTAAAACTGGAAATTAGTAATAGAAGGAAACCTAAAAAATGCACAACTTGTGGAAATAAAAAACACCTTCTTAAACAAGCAATGGACCAGAGAAGATCTCATGAGGGAATAAGAAAATACTTTGAGATAAATGAAAATGAAAACACAATGTATTGAAACTTATGGGATGCAGTAAAAGCAGTATTCAGGGGAAAATTTATAACTATAAAAGCCTACATTAAAAAAGATACATGTCATACCAATAACCTAACTTTACACATCAAAGAACAACAATAACAAAACTAAACTGCAAACTAGCAAAATGATAGAAATAATAATGATTAGAGTGAAAATAAACAAAATAGAGATCTGAAAAATAACAGAATCAGTGAAACCAAAAATTGGTTCTTTGATCAATAAAACGGAAAAAGCTTTAGCTAGACTGACCAAGAAAAAAAAAAAAAAGAAAACTCAAGTTACTAAAATTAGAAATGCGAGAGGGACACTACTACCAACCTTATGGAAGTAAGAGGGGTATAAGAGTATACTACAATCAATTGTATACTAACAAGTTAATAACCTAGGTGAGATGGACAAATTCCTAGAAACACATGAACTACCAAAAATAACTCAAGAAGAAACAGAAAATCTGAAAAGACCTATAATAAGTAAAGAGATCGATTCAGTAATCAAAAATCTCCCTAAAAGAAAAAGCCCAAGACCAGATGGTTTCACTAGTGAACAGTTCCAATCATTTCAAGAGGAATTAATAATCAATCCTTCTCAAATTCTACCAAAAATAGAAGAGGAAACACTTTCCAACAACTCTATAAGGCCAGCATTAAACTGATTTCAAAGACATCATGAGAAAAGAAAACTAGTGACCAAGATTCCCTATTAATATGGATGCAAAGATCCTAAACAAAATACTGGCAAAATAAATCTATAACCTACTAAAATGATTACGTATCATGACCATTTGAGATTTATCCCAGAATTCAATGGTAGTTTAATATAAGAAAATCAACCAATGTAACATACCACATTAACAGATTGAAAAACAAAAACCAATAGAGCATCTCAATAAAAGCACAAAAAGCATCTGACAAAATTATACACGCTTTCATAACAAAAACACTTAATAAAGTATGAATATAAGGGAAGTTCCTCAACCTGATAAAGACTATCTATGAAAAACCCACAGCCAACATCACACTTTATAGTGAAAGACTGAAAACTTTCCCACTAAGATCAGGAACAAGACAAGGAAGTCTGTTCTTCCCACTTCTATTCAACATTGTATAACAGGTTGTAGTTAGGGCAAACATGAAAGAAAAAGGAATAAATGGCATCCAGATCGGAAAGAAATAAACTATCTCTACTTGCAGCCTACATGATCTCATATAAAGAAAACCCTAAATAATACACACACACACACACAAAACCTATTAGAGCTAATAAACAAGTTCAGAAAAAACTGCAATATACAACATGAATATAGAAAAATCAGCTGCAATGAAAAATCTGAAAATGAAATTTTTAAATTCCATTTACAATAGCTTCAAAAAGAATAAAATACTTGAGAAAAATTTAAATAAAGAAGCAAATTAATACACAAAAAACTAAAAAACATAGTTAAAGGAAATTAAAGAAGACATAAATAAATGAAAACACATCCTGTATCCTGTGTTCATGGTCTGGAAGACTTTATATTGTTAAGATGGCAATACTACCACCTAAAAGCCATCTACAGATTCAGTGCAATCCTCATCAATATTCCAACAGTGTTTTTGTCAGAAATAGAAATGCTGATCCTGGGGCTTCCCTGGTGGCGCAGTGGTTGAGAGTCTGCCTGCCGATGCGGGGGACACGGTTCGTGCCCCGGTCCGAGAAGATCCCACATGCTGCGGAGCGGCTGGGCTTGTGAGCCATGGCCGCTGAGCTTGCGCGTCCGCAGCCTGTGCTCCGCAACGGGAGAGGCCACAACAATGAGAGGCCTGCATACTGCAAAAAAAAAAAAAAAAAAAAAAAAAAAAAAAGAAATGCTGATCCTAAAGTTCATATGAATTTGCAAGGGATCCCAAATAGCCAGTACAACAATCTTAAAAAAGAAGAACAAAGAGGACTCAATCTCCGAAATCAAATCTTACTACATAGCTACAGTAATAAATGTGGTACTGACATAAGGATATACCAATGGAATAGAATTGAAAGTACAGAAATAAATCCATTCATCAATAGCCAACTGATTTTCAATAAGGGCACTAAGACCACTGAATGGGAAAAGTCTTGTCTCTTCAACAAATGATGCTGGGATAACTGGATATCCACATCCAAAGGAATAAAGTTGGACTCCTACCTCATACCATATGCAAAAATTAATTCAAAATAGATCAAAGACCTAAATATAAGAGCTAAAATTATAAAACTCTTAGAAGAAAGCATAGGAATAAGTCTTCGTGACCTTGGATTTCACAATGGATTCCTAGATATGACAAAAGCAACAAAAAACAAAACAATAAATTGGACTTCATCAAAATTGAAAACTTTTGTGCATCAAAGCACATTAAGAAATGAAAAGACACTTTACAGAGTGGGAGAAAATATTTGCAAATTATTTTTCTGATAAGGGTCTAGTCTCCAGAATATAAAAAGAATCCCTATAACTCAACAACAAAAAGATGAACAATCCAATTTTTTAAATGGGCAAAGGACTTAAATAGACATTTCTCCAAAGACAATCTATAAACGGTCAAGAAGCACATGAAAAGATGATCAACCTCATTAGTCATTTAAGAAATGCAAACCAAAACCACCATAAGACACCACTTCATACCCACTAGGATGCCTATAACCCAAAAATTGAAAAATAATAAGTGTTAGCAAGGATACAGAGTAATAGGAATCTTTGTACATTCTTCGTGGGAATATAAAATGGTGCAGTCACCATGGAAAAGTGTGGCGGTTCCTCAAGAAGTTAAAACACAGAATTATCACATGACCCATTAATTCCACTTCTACGTATATATAGAAAAGAATTAAAAACAGATATTCAAACAAAGGTACACAAATGTGCACAGCAGCACTATTTACAATAGCCTAAAAGTGTAAGCAACCCAAATGCCCATCCACAGACCAGACGAATGGATAAAGAAATTAGCATAGTCATACAATAGAATGTTTCTCAGGCATAAACAGGAATAAAGTACTCATCTGCTACAAAATGGATGAGCCTAAAAAACATTATGTGAAATAAACATGACACAAAAGGTTACATACTGTATGATCTTATTTACATGAAATATATAGAATAGGGAAAATCACAGAGATAGAAAGCAGATTCATGGTTGCCAGGGGCTGGGAGGAGGGAGGAATGAATAGTGACTGCTTAATGGGTACAGGATCTCCTCCTTGGGAGTGTCGAAGTATCTTGGAACTAGTTAGAGGTCATGGTTGCACAATATTGCAAATTCACTAAAAGGTCACTGAATTTTATACTTTAAAATTAATAATGTATTTTAGGTGAATTTTCCCTCAAAGGAAAAAAAGCAATTGCATTTCTATATACTAACAATGAACATACAGAATCTGAAATTAAAATCACAACACCACTAACAATCAATCCAAATAAAATAAAACACTCAGGTACAAACTTAACAAAACATGTAAAATATCTGTATGTTGAAATTACAAATGCTGATGAAAAAAATCAACCTAAATAAATGGAAGATAGATTGAAGACTCAATATAGTAAAGATTTCAATTTCATTCTTCCCAAATCAATCTATAGGTTTAATGCAAATCCTATCAAATCCCAGGAAAGATTTTGGTAGATACATGTACGCTTATTTTAAACTTTATATGAAAAGGTACAGGCCTTAGAATAGCTAAAACAATCTGTAAGAATAAAGTGGGATGAATCATTCTACCCTAAATTAAGGCCTACTATACAGCTACAGTAGTCAAAACAGCATGCTATTGGATAGACATATAGATCAAAGGAACAGAACTGAGAACCCAGAAACAGATCCACACCAGTATGCCCAACTGATTTTCGACAAAGATCCAAAAACAGGTCAACAGAGGAAAGGTAGCCTTTGCAACAAAATGGTCCTAGAGCAATTAGATGCTCATAGGCAAAGAAAAAAAAAACCTTGAATTAAGTCTTACAACTTGTAAAAAATTAATTTAGAATGGATCACTATGAACTTGGATGTAAAATGCAAGTCTATAAAACTTTTAGAAAACAAAACAAAACAAAAAACGTCTTCGGGATCTAGGGTAAAGAGTTCTTAGACTTGACACCAAATGCACAATTCAAAAAGAAAAAATTGATGGGCCTCTCAAAATTTAAAACTTCTACTCTGCAAAGGACCATGTTAAGAAGATAACACAAGCCACAGAACAGGAGAAAGCATTTACAAGCCCTGTATCTGACAAAGGACTAGTGGGTAGAGTATATAACTCTCAAGACTCAATATAAAAAAAACAAAAAAACCCAATAAGAAAATGGGTGAAAGACATGAACGGATATTTTGCCTAAGAGAATATAAAAATGCAAATGAGCACAGGAAAAGATGTTGAGCATCATTAGGGAAATGCAAATTAAAAGCACACTGAGGGCTTCCCTGGTGGTGCAGTGGTTGAGAGTCCTCCTGCTGATGCAGGGGACACAGGTTCGTGCCCCAGTCCAGAAAGATCCCACATGCCGCGGAGTGGCTGGGCCCGTGAGCCATGGCCGCTGAGCCTGAGCGCCCGGAGCCTGTGCTCCGCAACAGGAGAGGCCACAACAGTGAGAAGCCCGCGTACCGTAAAAATAAATAAATAAATAAAATAAATTTAAAAATAAATTAAAAAAAAAAAAAGCACTCTGAGATATCACTACGCACCTTTCAAAATGGCTAAAAAAAAAAAAGTGACATCTACCACCTAATGTTGGCAAAGATGTGGAGAAACTGGATCATTTATACACTGCTGGAAAACAATTTGGCCATTTCTGATAAAACTAAACATGCAACTAGCATGCAACCCAGCAATTGCACTCTTGGGCATTTATTCTACAGAAATGAAAACTAATGTTTACATACAAACCTATACACAAATGTTCATATTAGCTTTATTCATAATATCCCCAAACTGGAATTGACCCAGACGTCCTTCAATAGGTGAATAAACTGTGGTACACTGACACTGTGGAATACTACTCAGAATAAAAAGGAATGAACGAATCGATGTACACAGTAGCTTGTATGAATCTTGAGGGAATTGTGCCGATTGAAAAAGGCCAATACCAAAAGATTATATACTGTATGATTCCATTTGTACAACATTCTTGGGATGACAAAATTATAAAAATGGCAAACAGATTACTAGTTACAAGGGATTAGGGGACCAGGGGAAGGGAAGCAAGTTGGCTATAAAAAGCATCCCTCGGGGTTCTTGTGAGAGAAGTGTTCCATAACTTGACTATATCAAAGTCAGTATCCTGGGTATGATATTGTATTGCGGTTTTTGCAAGATGTTACCATTAGGTAAAGCGTACAGGGATCTCTGTATTATTTCTTTTAACTGCATGTGAAACTACAGTTACATCAAAATTAAATTGCCCTCTTCAAAAATGCCAAGATCATTAAAGAGAAATAAAAGATGATATAAAGGACATTACTGAAACAACTGGTAAAGTTTTAACATGAGCTATGGATTAGATAGGACAATAATACTGCACCAATGGTACATTTCCTGACAGAGTCCTTATTTTTAGGAAATAGATACTGAAGTATTCACAGATAAGTGGACATGATGTCTGCAAATTCGTCTCAAATAGTTCAGGAGAAAAATGACAACAAATAAATACGTGTATAGATACAGATATAGAAAACACAAATAAAGCAAATGTCGCAAAATGTTAACTGGTGAATCTGGGTATGAGTACAGAGGAGCACTTTATACTATCTAGTAACTTTTCTAAGTGTGAAAGTGTATCAACATTAATGTTTTTTAAATTATCAATGAAAAAAAAATAAAATAAAATTACCAATGAGAGTAGTTGGGCAACAATACTGTATCATTGCTCCAAAATAATACCTTCTCCTGAGGGTGAAGGAGAAATGAGTGAGAGTCTAAATGAGATAAGACTACATATTTGATTACACCTTTTTATGCATGGTTTCTTTTCTTCATAGCAAAATTATTCCACAGTTCTTATGAGAGGCAGTATAAAAAGCCTTTAAGAGCACAAACTCTGAAGCGAGACTACCTGATTCAATTCTCAGTCCTTCCACTGCTAAGTCAATTAACTCATTGTATCCCAGTTTCTTTACCTGAAAACTGAGGATTGAGTTGATATTTTATAAAGTACTTATAACACTGCCTGGCATATAGTAAGCACTATACAATGTTAAATAAAAGAAATCTGGGCTTATCATGGTTTTGGTTTTAATCAATCAGATTTTAAAAATCTGCTTGTTTGTCAACTGTGGAGACAGTAAACACTCTATAAACTTTTGTTTATGAAATAAATCTAAGGTTATCATAGTTTAAGTTTTAATCAGTCAAAAAATATAGGAGTCTATCACCTGCCAAGGGTACTGTAGGAGATGTTATTATTTAGTATCTTATTTATTATCTTGTCATGCTTTTAACTCATTGAATCAATAGGTTATTCAGTTTACAATCATCACAGATACACAGAGAAAGTAACTTCCTAGGGACTTTGTCCTCAAGACAGAGCCAAGATTTAAGTTGAACTTTCTTGGATGAGTTAAATTTCAAGGGTACAGATGAACTGAGGATGAGAGTGGTGATATGAGTAACTGTGAAAATGTCAGGATTTTCCAAGAACAATGATAATCAATTAGGCTACAGCAAAATGTTTATTTAAAAAAATAGTAGGAGATGAAACATTAAAATTGACTGGAACATGAATTTGAAAGCTCTTGAATGTAAGATCTAAAAATTAAAATTTGGGGCTTCCCTGGTGGTGCAGTGGTTGAGAGTCCGCCTGCCGATGCAGGGGACGCGGGTTCGTGCCCCGGTCCGGGAAGATCCCACATGCCGCAGAGTGGCTGGGCCCATAAGCCATGGCCGCTAAGCCTGCGCATCCGGAGCCTGTGCTCCACAACACGAGAGGCCACAGCAGTTAGGGGCCCGCGTACCGCCAAAAAAGATAAATGAATAAAAATTAACATTTATCCTTAAGGAGTTGTTAAATGGCTTTTTTTTTTTGAGCAAATAATGTAATTAGGGTAACTTCCTAAAAAACTGAATCAAATGATCTTACAGAAATAAAATGAAGTGAGCAAAGACATAGCATTCTCAGATGAATACAACAGAGAGGATAAACAAAACAGCAATGGGAATGGAAAGGAAAGATACACATTACACTGACAAGGTAAAAGCAAAAAGACCTAGTAACTGACCGAATCTTTAAGACAGAAAGTAAGCAATGTAAATATTCAGAGGGATTTTGGTCTCAATGACAAGAGAATGGGGCGCTAGCGAGAACAGGTTTTGAGAGTAAAGGCGACTAATTCAGTTTAAATATGGTGATGTTAGAATACACAAATGAAAATATCCAAACTGATTGTGATTTTAGTAGAAGACATGTTTCAATAATGTCATTAAAAATATTTCTGATTAGGGCTTCCCTGGTGGCGCAGTGGTTAAGAATCCACCTGCCAATGGAAGGGACATGGGTTCAAGCCCTGGTCCGGGAAGATCCCACATGCCATGGAGCAACTAAAGCCCGTATGCCACAGTAACTGAGCCTGCACTCTAGAACCCGCAAGCCACAACTACTGAGCCTGGGCGTCACAACTACTGAAGCCTAAGCGCCTAGAGCCCGTGCTCCACAACAAGAGAAGCCACCGCAGTGAGAAGTCTGCGTACTGCAACGAAGAGTGGCCCCCGCTCGCCACAACTAGAGAAAGCCCGTGCACGGCAACGAAGACCCAACACAGCCAAAAATAAATAAATAAAATAAATAAATTTAGTAAAAAAAATATTTCTGATTAGAAAGTGAAATATGTTTGTTGGAATGGAAGGAAGGCAGTATAAATATGAATGGTTACAGGGTAATTTAAGGGGGGAAATATTACTCAAGTAAAAGAATAATCTTTTAAGTTGGAAGAACTAACTTGTCTGCCACGCCTGTCATTTGACTAAAAATAAAATTTGATTAGATATTAAACGTCATACGTAAACATTGACTGATTATCCAAGAAATGCTTATTGAGTTTCTCTGTGCCAAGAACAGCTCTAGATGGTGATATACAATGGTGAACAAAGTAGGCGAAGTCCTACTGTCACATACACCTTTTTTCCTAATGATTTGCTGAATCACAATTAACCTAAAGACTTCATGACCAGGACCTTCCCTGGTGGTCCACTGGTAAAGAATCCGCCTACCAATGCAGGGAACACGGGTTTGATCCCTGGCGGGGGAACTAAGATCCCACATGCCGCGGGGCAACTAAGCCCGCACACCACAACTACTGAGCCCGTGTGCCTCAATGAGAGAGCCTGCGTGCCACAAACTACAGAGCCCACGCACTCTGAAGCCCGCGCACCACAACTAGAGAGAGAAAACCTACATACCACAACTAGAGAGAAGCCAGCGCGCCACAACAAAGAGCCCACGTGCACTGCAATGACAGATCCCGCATGCCTCAACAAAGCTGCTGCGTGCCACAACTAAGACCAGACGCAGCCAAAAGAAAGAAAATAAATAAATAAATATTCAAAAAAAAAAAAAGACTTCATGACCATTTTAACCTAAACTTTGTTACACAGGCAGGAAAATATCTAAATTATCAAATATCAGAGTTCATATTTAGCTAATATGTATTAGACACTATTAATGGAAATCCAAGATTTAACACATTTAATATATCCTTAGGCTATTCAAGTATCTTTGGTAAGACTATTGCCATCGATAGTATGATTAATTGTTCATTAACGGTATTAAATCTTGTTTAATTAAGAGTAAGCAGAGACTAGAATCTAATAAAAACAGCAGCTCATAAATTTATACGGAGCAACTCATTTTCAACAATCTTTAGGTCAACTGAATAGCTCATATATAAAGATGCTTTGTAATATCTTGCAGAGAGAGACAAAACAAAAAATAAATTTGTGAGATATTATGAAGATTTAATGCTCATGACTCTCAGATCTCTTTAAGTTACAGGTCTCCTGCATCTAACTGCCACCTGACATTTCCACTCAGATGTCTTGAGCTACTTCAAGCTCAATATAGCTAAAATTTAGCTCTTGTTCTCTATAAACCTGCTTCTTCTCCACCGTTCCTATCTGTGAATATCGCACGACTGCCAGGCCAGAAACATGGATATCATCCTCAACTCCTTCCTTACTCTCCTACCACCAATTCCTTTACACTTCATCACCAAAGCTGATCTATTTTCTTGTCTAAATCTCTCTCAAATCCAACTACAGCTTTTCCAGTACAACCACTCTAAAGTCAGGCCAGCAGCCTCCCCCTACAAATGGGTCAACCTGATTCCAATCTAGCTTCTCCACTAATTTGTTCTCCATTTTAATTCTCCACATTTCTAAAACCCTGATCTGATCACATCACGTCCTCACACTTAAACTCCTTGAATGGCGTCTCATTACTCTGTTAATCCAACTTCCTTAAAGTGACTTATAAGACCCTCAATAAAAGAGCTCAAGCCTTACTCTGTCTTATCTCTTGACACTAGCCACTCCTCTCAGCCTTACTGCACGTAGAACACTACACTCAAGACATACCATATTTCTTTCAGTTCCACCAATCTTCCCTTTCTCTTACCTCTCATCCTTTCCACGTGCCACTTCCTCTACTAACAACAGTCTTTCCCCAACTTTTTATCTTGACAAATCACCAAAAGTTCCTCCAAGTTTTAGTTTAAGTGTCACTTCTTCTGGGAGGCCTTTCCATATTTCCATTTAGTCATTCAATAAATCTTTATCATTTAATAAACATACTGTCCTAAGTGCTTATATATCAATAAATAAAACAGACATGGTCTTTGTAATCCAGGACACAGACTATCACAACATTAATCACATTTGATTGTAATTACATATTGAGTCATCTTTCCTCCTCAGACTAGTAACTAGTATCAAGTATGAGCCAAAACCAATTTAACTATAGCAACCAGTGCATAAAACACTGAATGAATCAACAAAACATTAAACAGATATTTACCATCGCGTGACAGGCCCACAGTCCTCAGCCTAGGTAGAAGACTCTAAAAGGTTTCCAATGTCTGCTTTAATGGTCATCTCAAAAGAACAGTAGATCAGAGGTCAGAAGACAGGTTCTAATTCCATCTTTGCAACTATCTACCTGACCTCAAGCCAGTTGTTTTTCTTTTCTTATTATGAACCTCATACCCTTAAATGTAATATTATAATATTTAAATTAATGATCAGTATGGAGGCTTTTAGAGTATAATTTATTTCTTGGTGGGTTCAAAATCAGACTTGGTAAAAAAAAGTTTGAAAAAGCCAAACAAGGAAGTAGTTCAAGCAATGAATTCCTAGGCTGTAGTAAATTGTAAACTTGAGTACACTTAAGAAAATATCAGTAACTCTGACAATATGGACATCCAGTTAAATGAAACTGTTTTACAAAATAATTTCTGGAAACTAAAATAAGAGCTTCAGTTTATACCCTCTCTGTCCATATTTTCCCAAGGTCATCCTACAATCAAAATTCTATTCTTTCCTTCAGGGTACAATTCAAATATCACCTCTTCTATAAAGCCTTTCTCATTATCTTCCTTCAAAATTCCCTCCTTAGTCCCACTATACTCCCCTATACATACCAGTCAGTATTCTGTTCATGACATAATTAATTATACAGAACTGAGATTCTAATTACCAATGCATACTTAACATATAGCATAGTGCCTAGAACGTTAGGTTTCAATAAAGGCTTACTGAATGCCTTGTTTTATTTAGCACCTTTATTTACAGTTTAGACCTACTATAGAAGACTAAACTACAGCAATTCCAAAATTGTTTGGTCTGACAGGACAGTTTTATGGTTTACTGTTTACATATTTGAATGACGTTTGCCACATTTTTTTTTTTACTGCTGAAGGCAGCAAAAAAATGATGACAAACAAGGAAAGTTTTCAAATGCTTGAGTTCCAACAGACAACAGATTTTGGCAGCATGCTATTAATGTAGACTTAATTTACCTAATACTTAGTAATGGCTTTTATTTTCTTTCTACAGACTATGCTAACATTAGTTTGTAGCAAACTATAAAGAAATTCATCATAAGAAAATAGTTATCCTGAATAAATAGCTTTATGAAGGAAACGAAGACAAACAATCTGGTTATTCAATATTAAGTAACTGAAGGCAGTACATAAAACATGAAGGTATGTTAATTGATGGATTTAACAATAAAAAAAAATCGTTTGCAAATTGTATGTTCTCAATGGATTAAGCTATGATGAAGGTGATATTTCAAGCCTTTGAGAATCTCACAAAGAAATGCACAGTCAAATAAATACCACTTTTCAATGATCAGACTAGCAAAGATTAAAACACTGGTTAATATTTAGCAGGGTCTGGGAAAACAAATATTCTCAAAAACTGCTAATAGAATATTAAGTGGTACAATCTCATTTGCAGTATATATATCAGAAATTAAAGTGTACACATCCATTGACCCAGTAATCCATTGCTACAAGTTATCCTATAGACATTCTCACACAATCACAATGATATAGTTAAGAATATTTACTGCAGCACTGCTCTAGCAGCAAAAAAACCCCTGAGATTTACCCAAGTGTTTATTAAGAAGGAAACAGTTATATTACAGGTAATGCATATATGAAAAAAATGTCCAAGACATATCGGAAAACAGTGACAAAACAAGGCAGAATACATACCAGCCATTTTGGACAACTTATGGGGAGTACAGGGCTGAGCGAGAGGAGAGTTTTACTTCTTATTTTAAATATTTCTGTACTGTCTGCTTATACATATAAGCATATGTGGCTTTTATATAAAAAGATAAAGCTTTGAAAATACTAAATGTTACTCGGCAATATATTTGGAAAAGGCTGAATGTACATTGTGCAATCTTATCTAGAATTAGAAACAAACAATTTCATTAATTAAAAAGTTTTCTTTTTCACAGTACAAGAAAGGGAAGCACATCTACAGTACTACTAAAGAATGGAAGCATGGAAAGGTTAATTTGGAAATTAATGAAATTAAACTAATATAAGACATTCATAAAGAACTTTAAATCCCTGGATTCAGGAATTCTGCAAAATAAAAAAGCTTAGCAGCATCTGACTGTGTTAAATATTGAAGTACAAAATGAAGAGGAAGTGTCTGAAACCGAGGTATACCTGTCAGCCTCTGAGAAGAAAAACTAATCTAAAATCTCTTAGAGACACATAAGTCAAGCAATCTCAAGGGTAAACTTCTCTCAATACTCAAATTTTATCAACAAGAGAACTAAACACACTCTACATTCAGGATGAGATAAAAGAAATAACCAAGGTTCTACATTTGATAAGAATCTGTGTCTAAGAAAAATCCTTGCAGGGAGACAGAAGGAACAGCATGAGATGGGGTCAATGCCCAACTCTATGTTCAAGCTTTATGGTAGAAGCTGCAGAGAGGGAAAGCAACAAATTGATCCCAGTAGGGAAGAACCTCTCCTTGCTTTGGACTTGCTAGAAGGCAATAAAGCTTCAGGCATAAAAACCACCCAGGTGACTACGATAGCCAACCCAACTAGCCCAATTCCAAACCTCAAAGAAGAAAACTAGCGCAAAATGCTTTAAAATTTTTTTAAAGTTTCATTTCTTAAGAAAGCATATTGTTTATATAAATTACAGATCTATAATGATAAAACATAATCTTTAAAAATACTTCTCAGCAAACAGCAAGCTTCCTAAGCTATAGGAATCAAAAATGTTACCATTCCAGACCATGATTCAATTTTTTCCTCCACTCCAACAGTTTTTTACCCCCAGGAAAATGAGGAAAAGTTTTCTTCACTTCTTAAAGATGTGACCAGTCTTCTTAATCTTCTACTTGTATTAGTCTAACACATCTTTTAAAATCTTTAAATGAAAGAAATAACTAGTAGGAACTCACAAAGAGAATACTTCTAGTAGCAAATACTCCAATTTCCATAGCATGGATTAATGCCTTTATTTGGAAAGAATAATCAAAATCAACAACACTCAATCTTCCTTAAGGTCTGGACAAAGAACATTATTAGCCATTTTATTCCAACTGGACTGAAAGAAGACTAGGAGGATATTTTATTTCCCTTTCCAAAATGCCTATAATGTTACTTTTGGATTGCCTTCATTGGCTCCTTCCTATAGTCCAACAGCAACTGAAGTGCCAATGCTCTCATCCCATTCCAGCCAGTACTCTGAACCCCTAGTGTTAGAGAGAGAATTCTGTTGGCTGTTCTATGTTTAACAAATCACTAAGTATACACAGTACTCTGGCACTGTGCTACTAAGATAAATAAGACATGGATGGTATCTACCTTCAAAGAGCTCACAGTCTAGGAAGGAAAACAGACTACTGCAGTATGGCCAGGTCTGGCTCAAAGGACAAGATGATGCTTGAGATGGACTATTTCAGGAGATTAGCTGACAACCGGGAGAAAATATATTAGCAGTTGGGGAGGCAAGGGGGTAGGAACGAGTGACAACATATACACAGAACTAAAACTAACACTATGAACATCATATTTGGTTTATTCAGATAATTCTAGGCATTCTGGAATAGCTGCAGTGAGATCATTATATACCACGTTATGAGTTTACATTTTATTGTGCAGGTGATGGGGGACAATGAAGGAGACAACTAGACGAAGGAAAGCAGTGTAGAAAGTTGGCAAGTGAGGTCAGAGTCATGGAGAATACAATAAACAAAATTATAGAGAAAATACATAAAAATTTGTATTATGTTCATACAATGGAATATTACTCAGCAATAAAAAATAATAAACTACTGGTACTCATAACAACATGGAGGAAACTCAGAAACATTATGTTGAATGAAAAAAGCCAGATACAAAAGAGTACATATTATATAACTCTATGTACATAAAGTTCAAGAACAGGTAAAACTAAGCTATGCTGACAGAATTCAGAAAGATGCTTACCTTGGGGGAAAGGCTATTGGATTGGAAAGGAAAGGGCACGAGGAACTTTCTGGGACAATGACAGTGTTCTACATCTTAAATTACATTGGTGGTTATACATGTGAACATATACATAAAAACTCATTCAGCTCTATACTTTAAATTTTGTACGTTTTACCATACATAACTTAATAAAAATGTAAATTATACCTTAACCAAAAAAGAAAAGTGATATATAATTGTGCTGGAATAAAATCAGAATAAGTTAAACCAGTGTCACCCCATGAGCAATATCTAACTTGTAAGACATCAGAACAAACCTTCTAATAGACACCATACTCAACTAGCAAACAAAAATCACTAGAAGACTTTAAGTACAAAAATCTAGCTTCTTCTCCCCTTCAGAAAGATATACAGGCAAGTGTTCCTTATAATAAATGCTGTGAAAATAAAGTTTCTAAAGAAAAAGAAATAGCTCACTATTAACCAAAAAAAAAAATTTTCTAGACAGCAGTACCTGCCTTATAGGAGGTACCATAAAGATTAATAAGGCGTGAGAAGCACTTAATACAACAAGTATTCTCCACACTACCACTGCTATTATTACTACATAATACCAATAAAATGGAAACTTTCCTTCAGATTATGCCTAAACCACTAATTGAGAATACACTATTTAACTGCACATTATTCAACTACAGCACTTCTCTTTTTTGTTTTAACCATTGAGATCAGCAAGTTCTTGACAGCTGAAACATCTAGTTAGATTTAGAAAGACCCAACTTAACTGCAATGTAATCAAAGTATTCTTTTTTAATCTGTTTATATCCTGAAGCCATGTTCACTTACCAACAGATAGTAAATGCACCTTTTTAACATTTCAAAAACTTATATTATTAAAAAAGCAATCTTTCACATATCAGACCAAAAGTATATGATCACAATTCAATTTTCTGAAGTCAACAGTCTTAAAAAATGAAAATAAATCAGAATGCTAAATTAGAAAAGTCATTCAGTAGAGATACAAAAAATATTAAAACAATCATTTATAACTCTGAACATTATATTAACATAAAGAAGTCATAATTTGGCAAACTGTAGAAGTGCTTTCTTTGTTAATGGAAATAAGAAAGTAAAACTTACAAAAGCAAAGACTACTCAAGTACTATAACCCACTAAGAAGGGAACACTGAAGTAACCTAGCAAATCTCTTACTGAACTGGTTTCCGAGTGGCTAAACCAAACATCAACTTGATTTCTGAACATGTTTAATAGTCACTGGAAACTGCATACTTTAGTTTCACAATTTGACAGCTGTATTTTCATTTCCATCAAATCAACTGGACCAAGTGCATCAAAAAGTTGGTTCTTTGTATTTCAAAATTTAATTTAAAAACTCATTGATTTTGGATTTGGAGGCACACTTTTTAAACATAAATTTTTTGTATTATTCCTACTTTGATATGTAATATTTAACAAAGTTGTCTTCTACTTACCTTGATTTTGTCTTATTAACATCTCGTTGCAAGAACAATCTCATTCGAAATTAAATCAAACCTGAAAGAATACATGTAAAGGCAATCATTTAGTTTTTTTCCTTCGGGTATGAATAAATACATCTATGATACACTATTCTTTTAAATTAAAAACTATAAATTGAGTTATTACAGTAATCTTCAGGAAACTATTGCTAAGTACCATTTTTTGAGGAACAATCATCTATTCAAATGAGAAACAAACTTTTTAGTTCTCTTGTTTTCATTAATATTATGGCAATAGCATAATTAAAATTATTACTTGTTAATAAAACACACACTTCTATCTATATCAATGTTTATCTAATATTATTACATACATACCAAAAAATACACCAAAAAGTTGAAGAAAAAAAAAAAAACATGAGATGGCATAAAATTGTATGTTAATAGCCATAATAATGGCTAACACTGATTAAATACTTACTAAATGCCAGGAAAGATTATTCTAGAAAATAGTGTATATTGATACTCTCCTGCTTCCTCAATTTAGCCTTCAATCTAGTATAAGGTGACCTCCACCCCAACACTCCACTGAAAATTTACTTGTCAAAAATCTACCCACCCCTAATTTTATCACACTTCACAAATGATGAAACTCAATATATCTTACCCGGAACTCTACACATCACCTTTCCCCCATTCCTAAAACCAGGTTGTTACTCTTCTGAATTTTTATTCTCAAAAAATGGCACCACCATATCTACTACTATTCTCACCTAGATTACTGTAACTGTTCTATTTCTAGACTCACTATCCTCTCAAATTCATCCTTCCCAAAACTATGTAAGTAATCATTTTGCAATGGCTACCCTGAAGACATCACATCTATGCCTCAAGGCCTTCAACAGTACTCATCAATGACCTAAGCTTCATCTATTTATCCCCAATCTTTACTCTCCCCTTCATTCCACGTTTCTACTATACTAAACCCCTTCAACTCCCAGAAGAGCCCATATGCTCTCTCAGCTTTCCTGCCTTTTCACATGGTGAACTATACCTACTTTCTATCTCTCCTTAACCTTGCTAACACCTTTCTACTAGTTTTTCGATATTTAGCTCAGTCACCCTGGCAGATCCTTCTTTAACTTCTTCAACTATGTAAAGCTGTGTTTCTCAATTGTGATAGCAACTAGTGATAGCTCTATATCAATTCTGTTTACCTGTGTGTTTTCTGAGCTACAATGTGGACACACTGAGGAAAAGAATTCATTTATCTCACTTCAGCACTTTCACTGGATAGCACATAATAAAAGCCTAACAATGTAGGCAGAATGAAAGATTACAAATTTTGTATTGTATCCCCAAATGTACACAGGGATACAGAAGATAAAGTAAAATTCAGGCTAATGAGTTTATCCACATTTTCAAGGACTAGAGAAAAACTTCATATCACTTCTGGATCCCAGTAACATTACTTTATAAAATGACTACATCTAAGTAAAATACAACTGACAAAAGTTAGCCCAGGGCAAACTTTTATTGAGTAAATGAATTAATTTCACTGATTATCAGTACCAAGAATTGGTACAAAATGTTTGTATCTCTACAGAAAACAAAGTTTGTGGACAATAAATCCTAGACTAATTTTAGTATTAGCATTAAGCAGAAAAACTTTGGAGAGGATAGGGAATATGGTTTTAATACTGATAATGTCAATAATCTAGAAAAGTATTTCTCAAACTTCAGGGTGCATTGGAATGACCCAGAGGGCTTGTTATGCAGAGATGGCTAGGCCCTACCTTCAGAGTTCCTGATTTGGCAGGTCTAAGACTGAAGCCTGATCATTTGTATTTCTAAGTTCCTAAAGTGATGCTGATGCTGACACTTCTGGGACCATCCACTGAGAACACAGGCCTAGAATTTTTTGCATAATGTCTGGAAGAGATGAGAATATTCTGCCACCCACTGCCACCAGCCTTTACCCACCCAGAACTAGATACTGAGACCTATTACAAACTATAAATCAAAGTGGGAACATCAGAAGTCTACTATGAGTTGCTCAGTATGATAGGCTAAAAAATGGTCCTACAAAAGATATCCACATCCTACTCCCTCGAACCTGTAAATTTTACTTTATATGGCAAAAGAAAAAAAAGTGTCTTTACAGATGTGATTAAGTGAAAGATTTTGAGATGGAGAGATTATCCTGGATCATCTGGATGGGCCCTAAATACAATCACATGTATCCTTATAAAGAAGGGGACATGGAGACACCTGACTATACACAGCGAAGGTAAAGACAGAGCAGAAAGAGATTTGAAAACACTGGCCTTAAAGACTGCAGCCAAAGCCAGGAATGCCAGCAGCTACCAGAATTGAGACAAGGCAAGGAACAGATTCTCCTATAGAGTCTGGAGAGAGATCATCACTGCTGACACCTTGATTTCTGCCCAGTGATAGACTTCAGACTTCTGGCTTCCAGAACTGTGATAGAATTAAGTTTCTATTATTTTAAGCAACCTAGTTTTTGATAATTTGTGAGAGCAGCCTAGGAAACTAATATATTAATGATGATGGCAGGTTTTCTGGGAGATAAATTAGACGCACTACATAAAAGATGCTATGGACTGAACTGTGTCCCCATAAAATTCCCATGTTGAAGCTCTAACTCCCAATGTAACTGTATTTGGAGATAGGGCCTGTGAGGAGGTAATTAAGGTTAAATAGGGTCATAAGGGTAGGGCCCTAATCCAATATGACTGGTGTCCTTATAAGAAGAGACAGAGACACCAGGGATGCAGGCTCAGAGGAAAGGCCGTGAGAAAACAGCCATCTGCAAGGAGACAGGAATCAGTGGAAACCAAACCTAACTCTCGAATCTTGGACTTCTAGCCTCCAGACCTGTGCGACATTAAATTTCTGTTGTTTAAGCCACCTCGTCTGTGTTTTTTTATTATAGCAGCCCTAGCCGACTAATACAAAAGGAGGTACATGTTTGCACAACAAAGTGAATGTACATAATGCCACTGAGCTATACACTTTAAAATGTTTAAAATGTTAAATTTCATTATATGTACATTTAGCACAATAAATAAAACAAAAGCATACACAAATACTACACACAATAACTAACTTTGACTTTAGCTGTTTAATTTTTTTATCTTGTTCTGCTCACAGTTACATTTCAAAGTCTGGGGGGAAAAACCCACTTTTAATTGTATCTGTTCCCCAAAGAGACAAACCAGGCCATTTTAAACGCTATATTTTTTTAAAAGGTGGATTTTATAAGGAAGTTTGATAGAAAGTTCCTTTTCAATCCATACCTTAAAAGTGTAATATAATTAGGATATTCTTTAGGTGAATACTGGAAGGGGGATATAGAAAAGAGAAAACACTTAAAGTAACTGATATAACTGGTTTTACCTCAAAAGGTACATTTTAAGAGAAAACTGCAAACTAAAATGTCAAATATATCTTCCCCAAAACCCATAATCCCAGTCTAATCATGAGAAAAACATCAGACAAATTCCAGTAGAGGAAAATCCTACGATATGCCTAACCAATACTCCTCAAAACTGTCAAGTCATCAAAAACAAAGCCTTAAAGAGCCTAAAGAGAAATGACAACTAAATGTAATGCAGTATCCTAGATGGGATCCTGGAAGAGAAAAAGAACATCAGGTAAAAGCTAAGGAAATCTGAATAAACTATGTTCTTTAGTTAATAACAATGTAACAATATTGGTTTATTAACTGTAACAATTGTACCAGACTAAAGTAAGTTGTTAATAATAGAGAAAACAAAGTGTGCATGGGGGAAGAAGGACAGTGTGGGAAGTCTTTGTATTATTCTTTTCAAATTTTCTATAAATCTAAAATTTCTAAAAAGTAATATTGGTACTTTCCTGGTGGTACAGTGGTTAAGAATCCGCCTGCCAGTGCAGGGGACGCAGGTTCGAGCCCTTGTCTGGGAAGATCCCACATGCTGCAGAGTAACTAAGCCCATGTGCCACAACTACTGAAGCCCAAACACCTAGAGCCCGTGCTCCGCAACGAGAGAAGCCACTGCAATGAGAAGTCCATGCACTGCAATGAAGAGTAGTCCCTGCTCGCTGCAACTACAGAAAGCCTGGGCACAGCAACAAAGACCCAACGCAGCCAAAAATAAATAAATAAACAAATAAATTTATTTTAAAAAATAAATAAAAAGTAATGTCTTCATTTTTCAAGTATTTTAAGTATATTGAAAAGGCATGAACATATTTTAGAAAATTAAACACTGACAAATTAGAAAAGTCTTCAGAATTAAACCCTGAAGTAAACATAACACATCAAAAATATGTATAAGGTAGGCCACAAAAACAAGTCTTAACCAAATTTAAGACTGAAATCATGCAAACTATCTTCTCTCACCGCAATGAAATGAAACTAGAAATCAAAAGCAAAGGAAAACAGGAAGATCCACAAATACAAGAACTAAACAACTAACTCTTAAACAACCAATGGGTCAAAGAAGAAATCTCAAGAGAATTCAGACAATATTAGGAGACAAATAAATATGAAAACACAACATGTCAAAACTAATGGGATTCAGTGACAGCAGTACTAAGAGGGAAGTTTATATGCTTACGTTAAAAAAGGAAGATCTTAAATCATCAACTTAACTTTATACTTAAATAAGACCAAGCTAAACCAAAAGTTAGCAAAAGGAAGGAAATAATAAAGAATAACGCAGAGATAAAATAAAGAACAGAAATAGGGGGGAAAAATCAACAAAACCAAGAGTTTGTTTTTTAAAAGATCAACAAAATTGCCAAATTCTTAGCTAGACTAAGAAAATAAGAGAGAAGATTCAAATAAAATTACAAATGAAAGAGGGGACATTACAACAAATACCAAAAGGATTATAAAACATTACTATGAACAATTAGCTGCCAACAAATTGGACAACCTAGAAGAAACAGATAAATTCCTAGAAACACATGACCATGATGACTGAATCAGGAAGCACTAAAATATCTGATCGGACCTGAAACTAGGTAAGGAGATTGAAGCAGTAATCAAAACCCTCTCAATGAAAAAAAGAAGAACCAGATGACTCCACTGGATAATTCTACCGAACATTTAAAGAAGAATTCTCCTCAAACTCTTCTAAAGAACTGAAGATAAAAGAACATGCACAAACTCATTCTCATTCAGGGTAATGAGGTCAGCATTACCCTGATACCAAAGCCAAAGACACAACAAGAAAAGAAAACTACAGACAAATATCCCTGATGAATATCAGCAAATATCCTCAACAAAATACCAGCAAACTGAATTCATTAGCACATCAAAAGAATGATACTCACCATGACCAAACTGGATTTATTCCTGGAATGCAAGGATGGTTCAACAAATAAAAATCAATTGATGCAATACATCATATTAACAGAAGGAAGGATAGAAACCACGTGACCACCTCAATTGATGCAGAAAAAGCATTTGACAAAACTCAATACCATTTTATGATAGGAACATGCAATAAACTAGAAATAGAAGGAAACCACTTCAACATAGTAAAAGCCACATGAGAAAAGCCCACAGTTAACATCATACCCTACAGTGAAAGACCGAAAGTTTTCTCTCTAAGAGCAAAAAGAAAGTAAAGATGCCCACACTTGCTACTTCTACTCAACACAATACTGGAAGTACAAACCAGAGCAATTAGACAAGAAGACAAAATAAAAGGCACACAAATTGGAAAAGTAGAAGTAAAATTACCTGTTTGCTGATGACATGCTCTTATACATAGAAAGTCCTAAAGATTCTTTAAAAAATGTTAAAAATTCTTTTAAAAATGTTAAAACTTCTTTAAAAAATGTTAAAACTAATAAATGGTTTCAGCAAAACTGCAGGATACAAAACCAATACACAAATATCAGTTGTGCTTCTACATATTAACAATGAACAATATGAAAAACAAAATTATGAAACAATCCCATTTATAATAGTGCTGGGAAATAAACAGTGCTGGGAAAACTGGATCAAAACATGCAAAAGAATGAAGTTGGATCTCTACCTAATACAACATTAAAAAATTAATTCAAAATAGATCAAAGACATAAACATGAGAGCTAAAACTCTGAAAAAAAGGCAAAAAGCTTCATGAGATTGAGTTTGGGATATGACACCAAAAGCAAAAACAGACAAAGTGGACTACCACAAACTTAAAAACGCCTCTTCTTCAAAGGAATCAATACATAGAGTGAACAGGTAATCTACAGAATGGGAGAAAATTTTTACAAATCATATACCTGATAAGGGGTTAAATATCCAAAATATGTAAGTAACATTTACAACTCAACAACAACAAAAAAACCCAAAGCAACCTGATTAAAAAATGGGCAAAAGATCTGAATAGACAAATATCAAAAAAACATATACAAATGTTCAAAGAGTATATGAAGAGATGTTCAAGAAAAATACAAATCAAAACCACAATGAGAGGGGCTTCCCTGGTGGCGCAGTGGTTGAGAGTCTGCCTGCCAATGCAGGGGACGTGGGTTCGTGCCCCGGTTCTGGGAAGATCCCACATGCCGCAGAGTGTCTGGGCCCGTGAGCCATGGCCGCTGAGCCTGCGCGTCTGGAGCCTGTGCTCCGCAACGGGAGAGGCCACAACAGTGAGAGGCCTGCGTACCGCAAAAAAAAAAAAAAAAAAACCACAATGAGATATCATTTCACACCTCAATAGAATGGCCACTACTGAAAGAAAAGAAAATAATAAGCTTTGGAAAGGATACAGAGAATTGGAACTCTTGTGCAGTGTAGGTGGGAATGTAAAATGGTGTAACAATTACAGAAAATAGTATGGCAGTTCCTCAAAAAATTAAAAACAGAATTAGCATATGATCCAGTAATCTCAGTTCTGGGTATATACCAAAATATTTCAAAGTAGGATCTCAAAGAGATATTTACACATCCATATTCCTTGTAACATTA
This sequence comes from Pseudorca crassidens, assembly GCF_039906515.1. NCBI lineage: Eukaryota > Metazoa > Chordata > Mammalia > Artiodactyla > Delphinidae > Pseudorca > Pseudorca crassidens. The sequence goes on from NC_090297.1 coordinate 79,729,917, forward strand.
TTCAAGAGGTGGAAACAAACTGACTGTTCATCAACAGATAAATGGATAAAGGAAATGCAGTATATACATACAATGGAATATTATGTAGTCTTTAAAAACGAAGAAAATCCTGTTACATGCTACATCATGGATGAACTTGAGGACATTATGCTAAGTGAAATGAGCCAATTACAAAATAACAAATATTGTATGATTCCACTTGTATGAATTATCTAACATAGTCAAGATAACAGAAAAAACGGGTAGAAAGGTAGGTGCCAAGGGTTAAGGATGGGGCGGGGGGGGATAAAATTAGTGTTTAATGGTAGAGTTTCAGTTTCACAAAATAAAAAGTTCTAGAGATCTGGCTGCACAGTACAAATATTCTTAACACTACTGAACTGTACAACTAAAAATGGTTAAGATTGTAAATTTAATGTTGTGTATTTTACAAGTTAAAAAAACAAAGAAATATCAAGAAAAAATTACATACAAGGGCCAAGATGGAATAGCAAGGATTGAAGTTGCCCTCCACCTGAAAAGCCTAAGAAACCAAAAAATATATATGAAATGAAAGTTTTCAGGTATTAGGCAGTCACTGATGGTGAACCCTAAAAGAAGAGAAACAAATGCGGTGAGCCTTCCAACATTCCCAACTTACCATCTGAAGAAAATACAGCCCCCCAGGGAAGAGCTACCCAGGTAGAATATGATGGTCTCCCTGAACTGAGGAGACTCAGCTGGAAGTCCAACGAAGCCATGACAGCTAGAGATTGCAGGGCAGAATACTGGAGAGAAGACAACTGCACAGAGCTACCACACCCTTAAGTATTCAGCTGCATAACGATTAGAACAAGCCTGTGTGGAAACTACCCAAGGTGAAGGAAAGAGCCACTCAAAAGGATGAGAGGGATTATTGCCCTAGTCTCACACAAAGTCAGAAATAATGCCTATTCCCTTTAGAAAGAGTATAAAACCTCTTAAGTCAGGCAGCACTAACTATAGCAACCCTAGATTAAATGCTTTTGAAAGACAGACCCAAAAGGGGAACGTAGCTGAAGAGGGAAGAATTACAAAGTGGCAAGAGGAAACTTTCGGGGGTGATAAATATATTCATTATCCTGTTTTGTGGTGTTGACTTCCTGAGTGTATATATATGTATCTCAAAACTTATCATACTGTACACTTTAAATATGTGTATTTCACTGCATGTCAATTATATCCCAATAAATCTGTTTTTAAAACTTCAATTACAACAAAACAACCAACCCAATTATAAAATGGGCAGAAGATTTGAAGCAGCACTTCACCAAAGATACATGAATGACAAGTAAGTACATGAAAACATGCTCAGTATCATCTGTCAATAAGGAAATGCAAATTAAATCCACAACAAGTTATCACTACACAACTACAAGAATGGCTAAAGTTAGTAAGGCTGACCATACCAAGTGAACATGTGAAGGAACTGAAACTCTAACTCACACATACAGGAAGATAAAATGGTACAATCACTTTGTAAAAACAGTTTCAATGTGTCTTTTTTTTTTTTTTAGTATTGTTTTTTAACTCTTTATTGAATTTGTTACAATATTGCTTCTGTTTTATGTTTTGGTTTTTTGGCTACGAGGCATGTGGGATCTTACCTCCCTGACCAGGGATCGAACCCACACCCCCTGCACTGGAAGGAGAAGTCTTAACCACTGGACCGCCAAGGAAGGCACAGTTTCACCATTTCTTAAAATGTCAAACATACACCTATTCCTAGGTATTTACCCAAAGAAATGAAAGCATATGTTCACACAAAGGCTTACATACAAATAATCACCTTCATTTGTAATAGCCAAAAGCTGAGGGAAAAAATGTCTAGCACTAATCCTTAAATCATATCTGTAAAATGGAATAAGTAGAATTTAACTAATGACACATGCAACACAGATGAATCTGAAAATAATCATGCTGAGTGAAAAAAAAATGCAGACAAAAAGATTTCACACTGCATAGCTTCATCTGCATAAAACTCTAGAAAACTCAAACTACTCCATAAATGACAGAAAGCAGATCGGTCATTGTCTGGGCATTAGGGGAGGAGCAATAAATAGGAAAGGATTACAAAGGGGCACAAGGAAACCTCTGAGGATAAAGGATATGTTTATTATCTTGTAGTGATGATTTCATGGATGTATACAGATATCAAACCCGTTCAAACTGCACACTTTAAACGTGTGATTTATTATATGTCAAAGGTACTTCAATAAATCTATTTAAAATATCAGAATATGCAAAGAATAATAAGCAGGGAAAAAATAAAGTCAAATCTCAAATTAAGAAGGTTAGAATGATAATAATAAACACAAAAAAACCATTGTCATTTATAACTAAAAGAGTAAAGATACAAATTAATCATCTATTAACACCTACAACTCGTAAGACAACTGGCACTACAATTACCCTATATTTGGTAACTCAGTACATGACCAATGCTTCCAAAATCTCATCAGACACATCCCATGAAACAAGTAAAACAAGTCATCTGGACTACTGGACAGATCAATGTATTTAATTTACACTTGTCACAACTTCTATACTTAAACTCAATTCCTACTGAAATATAATGGGGCTTGACCTAGAACAAAATAACATCAAAAATTAATTCTACAACATGAGTCAAAAAGTCTGCCTGCAAAAATAACCCCAATTCTGTACCATCCCATTACTCATGCAATTGGCAATAAGGCTTTGCAGTTTCTCCTACCAAGAGGTAGAATCCTTCCCCAGTCCTTTTAATTCTGGGCTTGACCTTATAAGGAAGATCAATAGAATGTAACAAATGTCACAGTTGGCCAGTTCTGAACTAGACTTCAAGAGACTGTGTATGCCTCTGCTCTCCTGGAATCCTGCCACTACCATGAGAACAAGCCCACTCTAATCTGCTGGAGGACAAGAGGATAGCCCAGATGTCCCACCCCAGGCCATCCTAGAGAAGGCAGCCAAGAGCAGCAGAATCATCCTCCTGAGCTGCTTCTGAATGCAGATTTAAACGAGCCCTGCCAAGCCTAGAAATACTGCCTGACTCATAGACTTGTTCTAATAATAAATGTTTGTTTTAAACCAAGTTTTAGAGTAATTTATTACACAGCAATGGCTAACTGATATAGCAACTCTATCTTAAAGATACCATATTATTCTTATCCCTAGAAAGAGCTATTTTAGATTAACGATTGATCTAGGTCTCTTAACTTTTGAAGGCAAGGGAAAAGGAGACATAAAAATCTCTTTTATTATTTTACTAACAGTGACTCTAGAAAACATGCCACAGTTTGTCAATCTCAGAGATATATAAACTGAGCAAAATCATTTTAGCAACTAATGTTATCAGTCAACTACAATCTTTCATGAAATTTTGTTGCTAGATAGTTTTACTGGATTCAAGAATACAATGAAATCTTTCAGGATATGCCACAAATCTATATAAACTGTTGCAGAGCAATCTGCAACCTTGCCTAACATTCTTTTTCCTATTTACGCTAATGGTATTTTCCTTTAAGGAAACACTCTTACTCAACTATTAAAGTTGCACCAATCTTAGGCCCACCCCTGGATCAAGGGATGAACAAGTGATACCCAGGCTGATCAGAGTACCTTGTTCTCCTAGTCATCATAATTTTATTATGGATGGGAATGTAGTCCAGAATGGGAAATCTGGAATCCTTCTCATGATGTTTGCAAGGACTACTGGGAAAGGTATACTCTCCAGTGGAAATAACAGCTATGACAATGATGTAGATCATAGCAGACAGTGGCCATCTTTACCACCTCATGGAGATTAACATATTCAGGAATAAAGTCACCACAGAAAAAAATCAAAGCCAAGAGAGAGAGACATTATCCTAATGCTATCATTTGCACTCATTGATTCAAACATGTCAATTCAAAGAACTGCAATAATAGCAGAAGAGGTAATATTTATCAACCCACCGAGACCTACTAGAAAAACTGAGCAAGATATTAAAAACTGTCAATTTGATGGCATCAAAAAGTTAACACAACAGAGAAGAATGACCAGGCCAAGATCCAAGACAAGATGGAGACCTATAGATAGAAACCCAGCACCTGAGGATGCTTTTAACTTTGGGTTATTTGCCAATCCACCTGATTCAGCTGAGAAACTGATCATTATTTCTGACACTGTTGTAGAGCTAGGGGGATCAAATGGAGATTGCAAGGTTGAGTACTATAGTACTCAGTTCTGTAGTATACTATACTACAGAACTGTTGAGTACTATACTAAATGTTACCCAGTATTTGAGTTGAGAACCTAAAGGATTAAACTGTAGTGAACCAGAAGTAAAAAAAAAAAAAGTTCTTACATGCACTGCAGCCCCACCTGAACACATCTAGGTGGCCAAATAAAAATCTCAATCCTTAAAATTTAATTAAGGTAAACCCAGACTGCTGGAGACCTCAGGTGTGGCACGAACAAACAAAAATTATCTCTGGAGAAAGATAACATCACCAAAGGGCTCAGAACTGAGGCATGGAAAAGCAGTTGTAAATTTAAATGGAGAAAGCATGGCAGTGAGAGAACCAAAAAATGAATATAACAAAAATTCTCAGGGTAAACTTTGCCCAAATCACTGGATGACTGATAAACTATGTATGCACAGAGGAAAACTGAAGGAGTTGATGGGGAAAAGTTGACAGAGGCCAGAGAGAAAGCTACACTTGAAAAACAGAGCTTTACTGTGAGTTTGATGCTGTTTCAACAGGGTACATTCAACTGTGTACAGTTTAGGCAGCAGGAAGCTGAAGCCCTACAAGGTTGAAGTGTCAGAGGACAGAATCCAAGCCCAGCAGAACAGCTGGGAATTAGTGGAATCTCTAGAAACATGTAAACCACAATCAAGCTTCAAAATCTGACTATAAACTTCACACAAGAATTCTCAGAACAACATTAAAAGAGTCCAGTCATTAAAATATATTCATAATGTCCAGTTTTCAAGCAAAAACTTCATGATATGCAAAGCAACAGGAAACAGTGATCCATACTCAGGAAAAAAGGGGTGTCAGTAGATATAATTCTGAGTACCCTGAATATAGGAGTTAGCATATAAAGAATTCCAAGCAACTATGTTAAAGTATGTTATGAGAATTAAAAGAAAATACATTCAAAGAGTTGACAGAAACTATAACAAAGAAAAAGCTGATAAATAAAATAAATGACATAAAAATTCACCCAAAGGAGGTGATTAGAGATGGCAGAAGAAAGAACTCATGAGCTTGAAGACAGGGCAATAAAACTGTCCAATCCAAAAAAAAGAAAGTAAAAGGACTGAAGAAAAATTAAGAGTCTCAGAGACCAGTAGGACAATATCAGGCAGTCCAAAATAGTTGACACCCAACTCAACACACATGTACAACAAGATGTAACAGAATGCGAGAAGAGTAAAGAAGGTACAAAATAATTTTTGCTGAAGAAATAATGGAAAAAAAAATCTCAAATGTGGTAGAAAACATTAACTTATAGATACAAAAATCTCAACAAACCCAAACAGGATAAACACAAAGAACCATTTCTACATATACATCATAGTCAAGCTACTAAAGGCCAACGAGAAAACCTCGAGTACAGCCAGAGAAAAGTGACTGGTTATATATGGGAAATGACAATACAAGTAATGGTTGACTTATCACCAGAAAAAAGTGGATACTGAAACATCTTCTATATCCAGTGATACTATTCTTCAAAAATGAAAAAAAGATATTTTCAAATAAACAAAAAGATACTTGTGGCTAGCAGACAAAACCAACAGTTAAAAAAAAAAGACGGGGGGCTTCCCTGGTGGCGCAGTGGTTGAGAGTCCGCCTGCCGATGCAGGAGAAACGGGTTCGTGCCCCGGTCCGGGAGTATCCCACATGCCACGGAGCGGCTGGGCCCGTGAGCCATGGCCGCTGGGCCTGCGCGTCCGGAGCCTGTGCTCTGCAACGGGAGAGGCCACAGCAGTGAGAGGCCCGCGTACCGCAAAAAAAAAAAAAAAAAAAAAAAGACGGGGGAAGGGGAGAAGTAATAAAAATAGTTAATCCAAAAGACGGCAAGAAAAGTGAGAAAAAGAATACAACAGTCCTAATAAATAGAAAGCACATAATAAGATCACTCACTTAAGTCCCAATAACCAGTAATATTATGAAATCTAAATAAATTTTATGTTATAATTAAAAGACTAAGAGTGTTAGATGGGACTGAAAGTAAAACAACAATGATATGGTGTATACATGAAATACTTCTAAAACATAAAGGCACAGAAAAATTTAAAATAAATGGTTGGGGGGAGAAAATGAACCACACAAACACTAACAATAAGAAGGCTTGTGTAGCTATGTTATTATCAATAAACGTAGATTTCAAAGCAAAAAAGCATTACCAAAGATAAAAAGAATCAATAATGATAAGCGGTTCAACTCATCAGAAACATGAAACCATTCTAAATTTGTGTGCCCCTAGTAATATGGATTCCAATATGTAAACCAAAAATCGACAGCAACACAAGAAAGACAAATCCATAATGGCAGCAGCAGATTTTAACATACCTCCCTAATTGAACAAGCATGCAGAAGTTAAGCTGGTGAGGATGCAGAAGTTTTGAACAACATAATTAACAAAACTGACTTAACACAGCGGTCCGCAACCTTTTTGGCACCAGGGACCAGTTTCATGGAAGACAATTTTTCCACGGACCGGGGGGCAGGGGTGGCGGTGGGTGGGGGGAGGAAGGGTTCAGGTGGTAATGTGAGCCATGGGGAGCCGCAGATGAAGCTTCCCTCACTCGCTGGCCACTCACCTCCTGCTGGTCAGCCTGGTTCCTAACAGGCTGTGGACCAGTACTGGTCCGCAGCCTGGGGATTGGGGACCCCTGACTTAATAGACACATGTAAATACTGTACCCCAAAACTGCAGAATACACATTCTTTTTCAAATACACAAAATATTTACAAAACCTGCTCAATAAACGTAATAAAAGGTATTCAATCACATTTGCAATCAGGGAAATGGAAAATAAAACCACTGTGAGACAGCACTACACACCCTCTAGTATGGCTAAAATTAAAGATTAACAATATAAAGTGTTGGAGAAGATAAAGTGCAAAAGGAACTCTGTTGATGACTATAAATTGCTACAAACACTTTGGGAAACAAATGTTGAATGTCTTCTGAAATTAAACATAAATACACTCTAAAACCAAGCTATTAAACTCTTAGGTATTTACTAAATACACACATGTGCATGTGTGTACTATGAGACACGCACAAGTTAATGCACAGCATTATTTACAGAAGCCTAAAAAGGGAAATAACTCAAATTTCCATCAAAAATGGAATGAGTAAACCGTGGACTATTCACATACTGTACAGCAATGGAAGTGAATGAATTACAGTTATATGCAACAATAGAACTAAAGCTCATAAACAAAACTGGAAAAGCCAGGACCCATTTACATAAATTTCATTAACAGAAAACATTTCAAAAATGTGTTTTTTAATAGTAAAAATATAAAGCAAAAAAGTTAGTACCAGAAAACGTAGGATGGTAATACGCTAACAGAGAAGAAGAGGTTTGGGAAGAAGCAGAGTGGAGGATCGGGCAATGTTTTCATTTTTGACAGTGGGTGACTAAGCAGGTATGTACTTTTGAACACTTAAGTTGGACATTTTTTCCATGCATTATTCTGAGCATTTTTTCCACAGTAAAAATGTTTCAAAACTAAAAGCACAGACATTTAAGGCTTTGAATTTTTCCGTAAATAAGGCACTAGCATTATCCTATAGTATTTTGTTTTTATTTTAATCAAAGTTATACAAATACATATTTTAAAAATCAAATAAAGCATGTTATGAAAAACAGCAGTAAGTCGCCCCCCCACCAATTTCTAAACAATACAGTTATATCTTGATTTTTCATTTTGCATGATTATTTCCAGTGTAAGAAAATGACTTACCCTCTTATATCCCTCTGTAACCTCCCCAAATTATTCCATAGCCCTACAGGAAGATGGCTAATTGATTTTTTGACAAAAGTGCAAAAGCAATTCAATGGAGAAAAAAAGTATTTTCAACAAATTGTATAAGAGCAACTGGATATATGTGGAGAGAAAAAACAACAAAACACTGACTTAAATCTGACATTCTATACCAATGTTAATTCAAAGTGGATTATAGGTATACATGAAAAATGTAATATTATTAATCTGGTAGAAGATAGAAAAAAATCACCAGGCTCTAAAGACAGAAAAGTATTCTTAGAAATAACAAATGCATGATCCTTAGAAGAAAAAATCTGATAAACTGGACTTGATCAAAATGAAACTTTTCTATTCTGTGAGAGATCCTGTGAAGAGGATTAAAAAGCAAGTGACAAATTTGGAGAAAATGTGTGCAAACTACATACCTGACAAAAGACTCATATCTAAAACATGAAATAACTTTGGGGACTTCCCTGGTGGTCCAGTGGTTAAGAACCCGCCTTTCCAATGAAGGGGACATGGGTTTGACCCGTGGTTGGGGAACTAAGATCCCACATGCCGCAGGGCAACTAAGCCCGCGCGTCGCAACTACTGAGCATGTGGGCCACAACTAGAGAGGCTGAGTGCCACAACTACTGAGCCTATGTACCACAAATGGAGAGAAGCCCACGCACTGCAACAAGGAGCCCGCATGCTGCAGCAGAGGATCCCACATGCTGCAACAAAGATCCCGCATACCGCAACTAAGACCTGACGCAGCTAAAAATAAATAAATATTTTTTAAAATGACTAGTGTGTTAAAATAAAATTATATATATAAAATAATTTGGAAAACTCAATGGTAAGACACCAGCAAAAATACCAAAATAAGGAGATTCAAAAATCATCTCCATAAAACCAACAAGAACACTGACAAAAACAGAGTCAACGTTTTCCAAACTCTAGAAATTAACCAAAGACTTGCAGCAATCTGGGGAGAGTTTATTCAAGAAAGATGGCTGAATCTTGATGAGACCAGCAAACTCTGTGGCATTTATTTTGCCCTATTCCCATCCTCCCACCCTAGTGCCACAGTAGACTTGAAAGCCAACAGTCCACAGGCCTGGTGAAAACCAGCAGCCTGGCAGTTACCTGAGGGGGGCAGAAGAGGGTGAGAGCTCCTTCACTACTGCATTCTCAGAGGGCTGTCATTATTTGACATGTCTGGTGGTTTCCTGGAAGACACCACTCCCAAAGCTATCTTAAATTTGACCTAAGAGGGCACTCAGTGCAAAAAAAAAGCCTTTCCCCAAGGGCATTTGTCAAAAAAGACTGGAAAAAACTGTATCATGTTACAGCTGACTGAGGCAGTGGATAACAGATAAGACCAACAATAGACTAACCAAAAAGCTTAAAAAGAAAAACTGGGGGCTTCCCTGGTGGCGCAGTGGTTGAGAGTCTGCCTGCCAATGCAGGGGACACGGGTTTGTGCCCCAGTCCGGGAGGATCCCACATGCCGCAGAGCGGCTGGGCCTGTGAGCCATGGCCGCTGAGCCTGTGCGTCCAGAGCCTGTGCTCCGCAACGGGAGAGGCCATGACAGTGAGAGGCCTGCGTACCACAAAAAAAAAAAAAAAGAAAAAGAAAAAAAAAAGAAAAATTGGGGCTTAGAAAAGCTCCAATATATTCCTGAGAATCTAGATGGTCAAATGTGTGCCCAGAGCTGCACACATGCTCTAGGTTGTACACATACTCAGGAAAGGCCTGAGAAGGCCCTAAGTGCTCACCTCCGGCTAACCTGGAAGTTCTGCACAAACAGGAAATGAAGGGTAAGGTAAAGTTACAAATTTACTGGCTGAGTGCTGAAGGTGTTCCCCAACACACACACACAGAGCCTCTCAACAAATACTGGGAGACTTACTGGTCCCAGGTGCTTAAGGAAATCACTGTCCAATTATTGGCTGACCACTAAGCTAACTGAGTAGAGAGACTTCAGTGGCCATACATAGCAAAGAATACATATTTTACAGAATTAGTTCTGAAAAATCACTAAAACTAACAACAACAAACAGTAACAACAACAATGCTGGGGAGGGGAGAATATCTAATCATCAGAGCTGCCACATTATTTAAAATGCAGTTTTCAACAAAAAAATGACAAAACAATAAAAAAAAAGTATGGCTCATACACATTAAAAAAAAAAAGCAGTCAAAAGAAACTGTCTCTGAAGAAACTCAGACATTGGACTTAGTGAACAAAGTTATAAATCAGCTTTAATATGTTCTAAGACATAAAGGAAATCCATGTCAAAGGAACTAAAGGAAAGTATGGATGTCTCACAAGCAGAAAATATCAACACAAGAAGATTTTTGAGGTGATAGAAAAATTCTGCATCTTTATAGGAATGTAGGCTATAAATGTATATACATTTGTTAAAAATATACAGATAGAGTTTGTACATGTAAATGTGTGTAAATTTAACTTTAAAAAGTCAAATTCAGGTCTGTAGAAAATAAAATGTGTATAGTTCTTGAAATTGGTAAAAAAAAAAAAAGAGATAGAGAAATCATGAAGGACAAAACTGAAATTCTGAAGCTGAAAAGTACAAGAATGAAAATGAAAAATTCACTACAAGGTTTTAGTAGCAGATGTGAGCAGACAGAAGAAAGAATCAGTGAATCTGAAGATACACCAATTAAGATTATCCACTCTGAGGAGCAGAAAGAAAAGGAAAAAACGAAACAGTGTGCCTAATATTCCTGAAGGACATCATTAAGAACACCAATACAGAATGGGAGTCCCAAAAGAGAGGAGAAAGAGGGGAAGAAGTAATATCTGAATAAATAATGGCTGAAATTACTCCATATTTAATGAAAAACATTAATCTAAACACCCCAAAAGCTCAAGGAATCACAAGTAGGACAAACTCAAAAAGATTCACACCTAGATACTTCATAATCAATCTCTCAAAAAACAAGGAGAGAATCCTGAAAGAAGCCAAGAGATAAGCAACTTGTCATATAGAAATCCTCAATAAAATTAACAGCTAATTTCATGTCAGAAACCATGAAAGCTAGAAGACAATGGGAAGACATATTCAAAGTACTGAAAAAAATAAGACTGTCAACCAATAATTCTGTAACTACTTTCCCAAAATGAAAGAGAAATTAAGACATTGAACAGATAAACAAAAAATGAGAGAACTGTCTGCTAGCAGACCTGCTGTACAAGAAATATTAAAGGGTGTCCTTCAGGCTGAAATCAAAGGACAGTAGTCAGTAACTTGAGTATGCCTGAAGAATTAAAGGGCATGTAAAGGTAACCTGATAAGTAAACATAAAAGACACTGTAGAGCTTCCCTGGTGGCACAGTGGTTTAGAGTCCGCCTGCCGATGCAGGGGACACGGGTTCGTGCCCCGGTCTGGGAAGATCCCACGTGCCGCGGAGCACCTAGGCACGTGAGCCATGGCTGCTGAGCCTGCGCGTCCGGAGCCTGTGCTCCGCAACGGGAGCGGCCACAACAGTGAGAGGCCCGCGTACCGCAAAAAAAAAAAAAAAAAAAGACACTGTCATTTAAAAATCTGTGACTCTTTTTTTCTCCTATTGGATTTAAAAGACATAGAAAGACAATTTGCATGACAATAATAGCACAAAGGAAGACAATAATAGAGGAATAAAGGAACAACAGAAAAAAAAATCTTAAGACATATAGGAAACAGCAAAAGGGAAGACATAAAATCTACCTTATCAGTAATTATATTAAATGCAAATTAATTGGGCATTCCAGTCAAAAAGCAGAAATTTGGCAGAATGAGTAAAAGAACACAATGCAACTATATGCTGCTTACAAGAGACATACTTCAGATTCAAAGACACTTTAGAGTCAAGTAAATTTAAAGTGAAAGGATAGAAAAAGATGTACAATGCAAACAACAACCAAAAGACAGCTAGAGTGGCTATATTCTTAGCAGATATAAGATATTAAGAAAAAAATCATTACTAGAAACAAAGAAGGACATTTTATAATAAAAGGGTCAATTCATTAAAAATTATGGATGAACTATATAAACATATATATCCCTAACAACAATGCCTCAAAATATATGAAGCAGAAACTTACAGAATTGAAAGGAGAAACAGACAAACATAGTTGGAGACTTATATGCCTCACTTTCAATAACGGATAGAACCAGACAGAAGACCAACAAGAAAATAAAAGACTTGAACACTACAAACTAACTAGACCTAACAGATAGCTACAGAATACTCCAGGAGAGCAGAACACACTTTCTTCTCAAGTGCACATGGGTAATTCTCCAATATAGACCATACGTTAAGCCATAAAACAAGTCTCAACACATTTAAAAGAAATCAAGTCATATGAAGTATGTTCTCCAACCATAATGGAATGAAACTCGACATTAAAAACAGAAGAAAATTTGGAAAAGTAACAAATATGTGGAAATTAAGCAATAAACTCCTAAATATTCATTAGATCAAAGAAGAAATCACATGAGAAATTATAAAATATGTTGAGATGAAAACAAAAACACAACACAGTAAAACTGGTGGGATGAAGTGGAAGCAGTGTTTAAAGGGAAATTTATAGCTATATATGCCTACTTTAAAAGATATCAAATCAATAACCTAACCATCCATCCTAAGGAAGCAGAAAAAGAGCAAATTAAACCCAAAGCAGACAGAAGGAAGGAAATAATAAAGATTACAGCAGAAATGAAACAGAATATTTTTAAAAAATAAAGAAAAATCAATGAAACCAAAAATTGGTTCTTTGAAAATATCAACAAAATTGACAAACCTTTAGCTAGCTACTGACCAAAAAAAAAAAAGACAAATTACAAGCATACCTTGTTTTATTGAGCTTCGCAGTTACTGTGTTTTTTTTTTTAACAAACTGAAGGTTTGTGTGACCCTGCATCAAGCAAGTCTATCAGCACCATTTTTTTAATAGCATTTACTCACTTTGTGTCTGTGTGTCACATTTTGGTAATTCTTACAACATTTCAAACTTTTTCATCATTATTACATTTGTTATGGTGATCAGTGATCAGTCATCTTTGATGTTACTATTGTAACTGTTTGGGGGCACCACAAGCCATGCTCACATAAGATGGTGAACTTAATAAATATTGTGTGTTCTGACAGCTCCACTGACTGATTGTTCTCCCACCTCTCTCCCTCTTCTCAGGTCTCCCTATTCCCTAAGACACAGCAATATTGAAATTAGGCCAATTAATAACCCTACAGTGGCCTCTAAGTGTTCAAGTGAGAGGGAGAGTAAATCGATGCGGCAAGCTTCACCGTTGTCTTGTTTTAAGAGTTGTCACAGTCACCCCAACCTTCAGCATCCACCACCCTGATCAGTCAGCAGTCGTCCACACTGAGGCAAGACCCTCCACCAGCAAAAAGATTACAACTTGATGAAGCCTCAGATGATGGTCAGCATTTTTTAATAATAGAGTTTTTTAAACTAAAGTATGGACACTGTTTTTAAGGCACAATGCTGTTGCACACTTAATGGACTTCAGAATAGTGTAAACATAACTTTTATATGCACTGGGAAACCAAAAAGTTCATGTGACTCACTTTATTGTGGTGGTCTGGAACCAAACCTAAAATATCTCAAGGTGTATTACAATCATGAATGAAAACGGTTTTAATACTGGCTTTATAATAGGAAACAAAAAATTATAAGGAAAGCGTACAACTGAATGGCAACGAATTAAGAAATCTAAAAGAAATGGACAAACTCCTAGGAAAAAAACCAAACTACCAGAACTGATTCAAGAAGACACAGGAGGTCTTCCCTGGTGGCGCAGTGGTTGAGAGTCCGCCTGCCGATGCAGGGGACACAGGTTCGTGCCGCTGTCCGGCAAGATCCCACGTGCCGCGGAGCAGCTGGGCCCCTGAGCCATGGCCGCTGAGCCTGCGCGTCCGGAGCCTGTGCTCCGCAACGGGAGAGGCCGTGACAGTGAGAGGCCCTCGTACCGCAAAAAAAAAAAAAGACACAGGAAATCTTGAATAGATCGATAACAAGAGATTGAGTAAGTAATGAAAAAACTCCCCACAAGGAAAGCCAGGACTAGATGGCTTCTCTGGTAAAATCTACCTTTAAACCAAACGTTTAAAGAATTGACACCAATCCTTCTCAAACACACGAAAATAAAACTACAGATAAATATCCCTTACGAATAAAGTCACAAAAATCCTTTCTGTATCTTGTGTGTGTATTTTCAGAAGACATACCATCTAGATCCCTTTGTCCTCCTCAGGAACTGATTATTCTTCAGACCTGCTGCACAGCCACATTCCTTGCATCTCCCTGCACAATCATCATTTTCTCCTGTACTAAATCCTGTTTCCTGGATCCCTCCTTTTTTTGATTTACCCAATCGTTCCGATAGAGCCCATGTACTCTACTAACTTCCTGAGATACAGTACATTTGAAGTAAATATTCTAACCACCTCATGTTTCATACTTTTAGCCTACTCCCACATTTGACAGCTTGGGAAGGTACAGAATTAGTAGTCTGGAAATAACTTTCCTTCAGGATTCTGAGGCATTATTTCATTATTGATTGAAATAATATTAATAATATTAATATTAATAATATTAATAATAATCCAATGTTACTGATTCCTAATCTTTTATATGCTCCATAACCAAAAGCTTTCAGGATCTTCCCTTTATTTCTGGTGTCTGAAATTCCATCATGATGTACTTTGATATGGTTCTTTTTTTTTTTTCCAGTCACTATGCTGTGCATGCTATGAGTCCTTTTCATGTGGAAACTCAAGATTTTTGTTCAATTATTTAAAAATAATTGCTTCCATCCATTTCCTCCCATTCTGTAATTCTGATTTTTCACATGTTGAACTTGCCAAGAGTGATCCTCTAATTTTATCTTCTCCTACTTTACATCTCTTTTGTCTTACTTTGTGGAAGATATTCTCAATTTTATCTTCTAAACTTCAACTAGAAATTTAACATCCTAAATTTCTAACTCTTCTATTAAGTATTCCATATTCTAAATGTCTAAGAAAGAGATTGTCTTTTTTTTTCTGAGGACTGCTTTTTTATAGTATCCTTTCTTATTTCAAAGATACAATTATCCCCTTACTTGCAAAGATATCAGTAACTTTTTAAAGTTTTCTTTTAAACCTTAAATAGAAAGTTTTAAAACTTAATAGAAAGTTTCTGTTTCCTTCTTCTCTTTCTTACTGTGGTTATCCTAAAATGTTTAATGATCCTTAATCTCATATTTTAAAATGAAACACCTAAAAGTTGTCTAGTTGATGAACCTAGAGATTATCATACTAAGTGAAGTAAATCAGAGAAGGACAAATACCATATGACATCACTTATATGGGGAATCTAAAATATGATACAAATGAACTTATTTACAAAATACAAACAGTCCCATAAACACAGAAAACAAACTTATGGGTTGCGGCTGGGGTCAGGGGAGGGATAGACTGGGAGTTTGGGATTGGCAGAGGCAGGCTGCTGTGTATGGAATGGATAAACAACAGGGTCTTACTGTGTAGCATGGGGAACTATATCCAGTATCTTGTGATAAACTATAATGGTAAAGAATTTTTTTTAAAAAAGTTGCCTTGAAGTTCTGTGTTAATGGGTAGGTGTCAGTGTGAGATGATCAGCCTGATGATTTCCCTAGTGGATCCTTATCTATTATTATCTGTTGGTCTTTTTTCCTGACAGTTTGCTACAGCAGGATGAATCTTCCAATCTCACATCTGGGGGAAGAAGTCTGATACTTAGTATTCTCAGAACTAGGAAGAGAAAAGAGACTGTGGATGATTCCCAGCTCAACATGTAAATTTCTACTCAATTCTCTGTTTTTGAGTATGACAGACACCCTTAACCTGAGCTTGCCTACTGTTCAAGCACAGAGGTTTTCCCTTTGAATATCAGAAAAGAAACTTTGATAAAGTTTCTTGGCACCATGAGTGTTGTTAACTTGTTATTAACTCTTAGACAATTCTTTCAAGGAACCTGTAGCCACTAAATTCCTGAAGTACCCCAGGGTTCAACAGCATAATTGTAGACCACTCTAGGCCTTCCCCACTGAAAGTAGAAAGTTGAGTAGAAAGTAGAGCTACGAAGTTGTTGCTTTCCAGCTTCCAAAGTTTTACTTCTGTGATCAAATTTCCAGTTTTCTTTGTCCTTGACAGCCTATGATTAAAAAAAAAATTACTATAATTCTAGTAGGGGTTTGATATCAAAGAAAATGGTTATTTAATCCACCATGTTTAAAAAGATATTCATCTCATCAGTTTTGATGTGTCATGTCTTCACTGTTGTTCCTTTTTAAATAGTATGAAATTTAGGCTCAAGTTCCAGTAGGATACAGAGTTTTAATCGTCCAAGTAGTTACGATCATTTTGGCTTTAACATCTAGCTTTTCTATACTGTAGTCAAAAAATATTGACCTATATAATTTCTCTTATTAAAATTTCAAATTCTCAAGCCCAAGACATTTAAAAAAATTTTTTTAATTCACATAAATTGGAAAAAAAATGTGTATTTCTTTACTGGGAACAAAGTTTGACATACACCTATTAAATAAAGCATATTGTTATTCGAATCTTTATAGCCTTTTTGTTTACTTGATCTATTAAAATCTGAGAGTTAGTCTCCTGAAAAGACTGATGTTACCAATTTCTCTAAAGAAACTCTACTTCATATGTTTCAGTGCTCTGAGTTCATCACACAAAAGCTCAAGCCTAATATTGCTTAGTGGTCCTAATTTTTTATTAATTAAAAAATTCCTTTTTCTCATTCAAAGGTTTTGGCCTAGAAAAGTTTTAGCCTTTGCTTGATATGAATGAAACTTGCAAGTTTTAGTTATCATTTTTGCCATTTCTTTATTTCAAACATTTGTTATTTTTACTTAGATAAAACTTTTATAAAACCACATATCAAGAATTTTTAATTCAATTTGTAAAAGGGGAAGAGAGTGGGAAAGAAATCAATTCCAATTAATTTAAGAAAAAGTTGTTAGAAGGGTACTGGGTAATCAAATTTGACAGGAAAGTTGGTGAATAAGGCTTGGAAAATGAGATAAACCAGGAGATGATTAGGCGAGCAACGTCACACCAAAGGACACCTACTTAGGAAGCCATTTGTATCACTGTTAATGGCAATGCCACCATTAAGACATTCAGTTTCACTGCATAAGACTTTTGTTTCCACCACAGCCGCTGACGGTTACCTCTATCTCCTCCTTTACTGTATGAGCTGTTTCAGTTGGATCAATATATATGGAATAGTCAATTTGGTTTCCTAGTTTCCAACCCATTTAAACTGTTGCCTCTCCTTATTTATGCAGTGATTTTTCATGGCTTTTCAGCGTGCAGAGACCCATGGCAGCGAACACAGGTGAGGATAGGTCTATTTCCAGTAAGTCTGCAGCCACAAAAAAGTATAAATAGGGAACTATTTAAGAAAGAGGTTAGGGCAGGGCTTTCAAGCAAGCTTCCTATTCCCAAACCACCAGTTCATCCAATAATCAAGGAACAGTAGATTGTTCTGCTGTCATCTATTCTCACCCACTCTATCTACATAGAAACCCCAAATTTCAGAGAGGTGGATGAAATCTTTTTCCCACCCATGGTAGGGGGCAACCTATTCTCTTTTGCTTTAGCTGATTTGCTTCCACAGGTAACTTGGATGGAGTCAAATGTACCTCCCTATTTTACCATGGTGCCAGAAACCGCACTAACTTCTTTACTAACCAAAGTTAAGTCTATACTAACTGTGAGAGTGGTTAAAATATAAGCTTGTTATAAGACTAACATACTGTCTTAAAACTCCAAGACTCTATTAACTCCTAAACTCTGTTCTATTTACTAACTCTAAAAAAGGCAGAAAAATACTTTTAAAATTATATTACTTTTATAATTTTTTCATATTTTCTAATTCCATTTTAAGAATAATGGTATTCATTGTAAGATAACAGTATATATACATTCAATTTAAGAACTCTTAAAAACTCCAGTAAAGACAAACATATTACATCTTAAATATCCCAGAGGGAACTACATTTTAGGGATCCCCCTCATAAAAGCAGTGTGTTCTCAACTGTCCCCAATTTTTAAAACAATATCTATTTTTTTAAAATTTAAACACTGGTAGTCCAGGTATTAATTTTTGTTATCTTTTGTTTTCATACCAACTCCCATACCAATTAGAATGTCTCTTAAACCGTGGCTTAAATGTACTATTATAAGTCCAAACACAGCAATACAATTACAAGCTCTTCTTACTATTCATCTCAAATAGTTTTTTAGTTGAAAGTACTAGCAATTCAGAAAATACCACTATAGCAAAACTTTCTTGGGTTTTACTTAGTTTTCAAATCAAAGGTTTTTTAAAAAGCTCGTAAGTTTTTTTTTATAGGATAAGGCAAATGTACAATAATACCTCGATCGGTATTAATAACTTACTTGCAAACTGTGTCTGCAAGTAAGTTTATTTTCAATACCAGAAGATAATAAAATGGTTCCATTCTTATTTTAACTTTGCACTACAAACTTAGGAGCCACATTTTTCGCCCGTTTTATTTTAAAACTACCTGTTCTTATTCCTAATATACCCTCCCCGCCATTCACCAAGCTGATAACCTCTAACTGACCTTACTCACTTCAATCGCTTCTCTAATCATGTTATATCTGGCTGCTGATCTTTCTCATTTTCCTTCATGTATTTCTGTTCAATGGCCTTTAGTAGAATTCCTTATTTCTAATCCAAACTTTTTTAGATTCCTCCAGCTCAGGCCACAACTTTATAAGCTTTATTTTTCATTACATTCATTTAAAATAGATTCTACTTCAAACAAGGAAAATGCTTGTATTCCACAAGATCCATCTCTGTACTTTTTAACATACCCTCCCCCTAGCTGATACTCCCTACCCTCTCCACCAATCTTTACATAACACTTCTTCAAAATCTAGATTAAAAAGTATTTTTCCCAAGAATCTTTTCCAGTCTTACTGTATACTGTTCATATGATTTTGTGTCAGTCCAGTAATTCAAATATTTCATTATTAAGCACTCTTTAAGTTGTATCTTAGATAATGACCTCTTTGGAGCAGGAACCACATCATTTACTCTATGTATCTGCAGTCTTACCCTAGTGTGGTACTAAATGAATTGTGTATAATAATTAACCCAGTTAAAATAAGTGAAGGTTGGGAGAAATACAACCACGGAAACAAGGTTTTTCTGAATACAAAAAAATTAAATCTCCCAAAACAAAATTCAAATATAACATTCATTTTTTCAAAACAACACAAAAACATAGAACATACCCTTAAATATTTTTTTTTCTACACACAGAAGTCAGGTCTTAAAGCTATAATAACATGCTAATTGTTTTGTTTGTAATATTCTAACTCTAGCCCAAAAAAGCTATTATATAAAGTCTTAATATTTTATAGATAATAAACTTTTTCAATGTCTAATCTAATCAATTTTACTTTGGCCTTCTATACTTCACAAATACAAAACCTACATAATAAAAGTTCACAGATGAGGTTTTATTTCTTCAAGACAACAATTAAAATTCTTGGAGCAAGAGTATATTAAGCAAACTTGGTACAAATTCCAAAAAACAAAACTTCATATAAATACTTTCATTCATAAGCTCAAAAACATTCACAATTCAAACATTAATTAGAAAGTATTTTCATGTCCACTTCTGCACAATTTACAAAACATATTCCTCAAAACTTGGCATACTGGAATGTGATGATACATATTTTCATTGTTATGTACTTTTAACAACTTTATTGTAAGTGATACATATTTCAGAAAAAAATCTTTCTCCCAAAAGCACCAATTGTTACACTACAATAAGGCTTCCAGTGCTCAACAGTTATGAAAAACAATGCTGTAACCATTAATCCCATTTGGAAAAAAATGACTCAAGCACTACAAGAAAAAAATCATGATCAATAATTCCATTGCAGATCCATTTACAAAGTGTCCTTCATGGATTTTAACCATTCAAACTTTTGTGCAACTGTCCTTAAGGGAGCATTCTCATTCTTTACACATAAATGGCAAAATCTTTCTGGTTGAGAGTGGATACTTACCTGTAAACAAAAGTGCACCAATTTATTCCTCCCCCTACAATCACAATCAGAAATACTCAAATACCTTATTAAGTAATCTGAAATGCCTGAAAGCTAACTTACATAATGCCTAGAAGCTACTTAATAAAGACGTTCCAAAAAGCAGCTATATAAGGAGGCAATCCAAGATCTCTTCTACCTACTTCTTGGCTATATGCCTAGAGAATACTGTAATGAGAGCAAGCCAGACAACTATGGTATCTATGGAAGCAATTCAAACCCCTGCATTCTAAACAAATTTTCTGGTCATTAAAACTAACCTCTAAAAAGTTACTATTAATGAAAACTAAGAAATCTCTCTGATGTTGGTATATATCACACTGGAAAAAAAAAGCAGGGCCACAGTACCAACTACTTATCATCTGATTTACCTCCAAATTCATCCAACAATGCCAATGATAGAAAAGAAAGAGACAGATTCAGGCATCAACTCTCACTACCCTTGGAAAGGGCAAATATGCCATAAGCAAGTTCAAGAATAAGCCAAAACTATTTAAGATGATGGAGATCAGAATATGCTTACTTCTTTGAGAAAGAATTAATAAGAAGGGGCACAAGGCACCTTTTTCAGTGAAGAAAATGTTATGTATCTTGATCTGGGTTGAAGTTACCTGGGTATATTTATTTGTGGCATTTCACTGAGTTGTACTCATATAAACGTTGTGCACTTCAATATATGTAAATTATATATAAATAAAACATTTAACAACAAGTCACCAATAATGGTAAAATCTAAAAAGCTTTTCTCAATTCTCATCCTTTTTCATCATTCTCTATCATATTTCTAATCACAGAACACCAATATTCCCTAAACGCAACTCTTTCCCCTTATAAGACCCACAAGGCTTTGTTAGTATTCTGCCAGCATTTTTTCTTATTCTGCCTCATATTAATTCACTTAAATGTTAATTCAATATTCATCAAGTGCTCATGTGCAAGACATGGATTAGGTACCCTCCAGCATTTATCCAACACACACACACACACACACACGTAGAAACCAAATTCCCTAAGCTGGATTCAAGCCACTCTATTATCTGGTTTCTAATAATGTCTCCTACTTTAATTCCCATCACTTCTTTCTGGGAATGTTCTTCCCCAGCATACTATTTTCTCAACTATCCTTTAAGACTCAGTTCAATTTCTACTTTACCCTTTCTCCATACTTGTATAGAACTTACTGTCTATATCTGCACTGTCCAATCTGTGATTAATGAGCGCTTGAAGTCTGGCTAGTCTGAACTGAGATACGCTTTAAGTATGTAATACACACTGGATTTTGAAGACTTGGTGTGAAAAAAAGAATGGCAAGTATCTCAATGTGTACATGTTGAAATGATAATATTTTGGATATACCAGGTTAAATAAAATGAAGTTAATATTAATTTTACTTATTTCTTTTTATTTTTTAATGTGCCTATGAAAATATTTAAATTACATTGTGGCTCAACATATTCCTACTCGGCAGTGCTGACCTATACAAGCGATTTATAAATGTCCCACAAATTATCTTTTAATATATGGCCTCCACCCAATACGAGTGTAAGAAATTCAATATTAAGCTTTTCTCTTTTTATATATTAAAGATTATTACATTAAGAATTATTAATAATAACTAAACAGTTGATTTAAGTACCTATTTAATTTTAATATCAACTTTAAAGGTTTTTAACAAGGAAGCTTAAGACATTTCAAAGCGTAAAAATATTTTAAAACTTCTGTTTTCATATGGCTATAAACTGAAAATGTCACCTACATTTTACATATATCCATTTTGAGTTAAATGTCTCACCAGAAAGGATAGATAGTAGTATTAAACTCATAGAATTTCTAATTCCAGAGAGTATTAGTTCTTATTAATACTTTTATTATTAAAATGAGTATTTTAATACTTTAAAATATTAGAGTATTTTTTCTAATTAATTATTTTTCATCTTAGTCACTGAGTAAAGAAATAAGCAGCTTCTATTTTGAACAATATCACTGTATCAATGTCCAGCAGCCAAGACAAAGAACCTTTATATGGTGGTATGAATAAACAATGAGGGCAATAAGACACCACTTGAAATAAGGGTATGCAGAAAAACGCTTCTATAATGTTACGTTTCATAAGGAGGAGACAAAACTTACAACTGTATAAGGTAAAAACGTAGATATACAGAAAGAAAGGCTAGGAAGGCAGAATAGAAAGGTCTCATCTGTAGAATCAAGATATGCCTAGGTTGAAACTTGGCTGCTCTACTATTTACTACCTACGTGACCCAAGTGTGAGTTTGTTTTCCTGCATATGAAATGGGAATATATATATATCACAGCATAATTATAAGGAATACATACTAGATGCTTAATGTCAGTCTCATCTCCCTTTCCTTTAATGATTA
Organism: Pseudorca crassidens; assembly: GCF_039906515.1. Lineage (NCBI taxonomy): Eukaryota > Metazoa > Chordata > Mammalia > Artiodactyla > Delphinidae > Pseudorca > Pseudorca crassidens. The sequence goes on from NC_090297.1 coordinate 79,752,454, forward strand.
TATAATGGTGAAAAGATTATCGGTGACTTCCTCCCACTTCCTTTTCCAAACAATTGAAAATATTTTTTCAACAAATATTAAACTTCTAATATTTCATACTCACACCCCCTCCTCATGTGAACTTAAAAGTACTAACTGCCTTTTACAGTTTCTTTTAAAGTTTAAAATTTGTGTTTGTGGTGGGGAAGGTAGGTGGTACAAGAAAAACTTAAAGTGGGAAATAAGTTTAAGACTATACCAGCACAGATATATACAAAACAAAGAGAAGTGTAGAGAGGAAAACAGCAAAAGGAAATGCTGTTTGAGGAAATTCCCCTGACTCAGACTAAGTAATGAAACGATAACATTCTTCTCCTCAATCTAGCTTCTGCTGAAGCCACTCCTCACTCTCATCTGGGGTTTCTGTGTACTTTATATACAAATACACATAGCCACTCACCCGCTTCTCTCTACTAATGGTCACCACCATCCTCATGGTCAAGAATTTAAAGGCGAGTGAAGAAACTGAGGATGTTGTAACGAAGCAAACCAACCCACGGGTTGGGAAAGCCCTTCACTCAAATGCGCTCACTCCCAATGTATTATTATCATCATCATCATTAGCTGACAGCCATAAAAGAGAATGTGTTCCCGAAATATTGACCCTGGTTATAGCTTTAGCTGCTAGAACTGGAGATGCCACACTCTGATGACTGTCTCTTACTTCCTTTGTAGATATGGGCCTCAAAATGGAACGTTAGAAAAAGTATACAACTTCAGATCACTCACAGGTGAAAATTTCACGTTACTGTAGGAAACACAATTAAACAATGATGATAATAATAATAACTATTATTCTAACAGCTAACATTTACTCAGCATTCATTACATATCAGAAAGCTAAGGACTTTACTACATGAATTATGTAATATAAACCTAAATCTCTATGAAGATTTCTTATTGTTAAATCTACTTGCCTAGTGCTCACACAGCTAGATCTTAACCCCACCAGTTCTACTTCAAGGCTTACACTTTTTAAACCTTATCCTCCCATCCTGCACAAACTATTCAACAATAATTAGGAACCATCCCCCTCCCCAGTAATTGGTGTTTTGAAAATACTAGTTATGTTTGACATCTTCCTCAAGAAACTGATGAAAAGATATTATGCTTTCAAGTAAAAGGATAAATACTCTGGAAGAAAGGATAAAAATGTTCAACCTTCATAAATATTAGATAAATAACTGATATAATACAGGTAAATATGGTTTGTAAACTGAACTTTAATCCCAACACTTTATTAGGGGCTTTTCAATTTGAAATTGTCCTTTTGACTCACAACATATTTAGTTTCCTGACTTTGTACAAAGTCTTTTAAAAGCTGTATTTTCCCATAGATACAGAGAACAAACGGGGTGGTTGCCAGAATGGGGAGGGGCATGGGCAAAATAGGTGAAAGGAATTAAGAGGTACAGACTTCCAATTTTAAAATAAGTAAGTCATGGGGAGGTAATATAATATACAGCATAAGAAATATGGTCAATAATATTATAATAACTCTGTATGGGGTCTGATGGTTACTAGACTTATCCTGGTGATCATTCCATATGTATTTAAATGTTGATCACTAAGTTGTACACCTGAAACTAAAATAATATTGTATATCAACTATATTTCAATTAAACAAAACTGTATTTTCAATTTCAATGAATGATATACATTCTAAAAAGCTTAATACCTAAAACATTGTTTATCACTCTAACCAACTTCACTTCTATCACAGTTTAGACTAACAGAATCATATTTCAAGAAACAAATCACTCAATCCATACTTTAAACAAAGCTACCTACAAAATCACAGTTCCAAGAATCCCAAATGAAATGGGAAGGCTACAGCTTACAGACAGAAGAGGAGTTAGGGCAACCGTTAGTAGAGGTACAAGGGAAATCTCTTAGAAACGCTTATCTTAATACAGTCTCGCTTTCCTTCATCCAAGAGAAGTATGCACTGCTGTTGCTGCTACCCTAGCATTTTTCTCCTCTTCCTCCTCTTGAAATCCTCGATTTTCTCCTCCTGGAAAGTTTATCTCACAGGACTGCTAACATCTCTCAGTAGTCAAAGGATCTTTTATCTTGAATTTAAAGGAACAAAAACATACTAACTCCTCCTAATCACATAAGAGTTCCCAGTAAATTCAGAGAGGATAGTAACTTCACAGTTCAAATTCAGCAGATCTAAGAAAAAATTAAACAGTACAGCAACTGAGGCCCTAGAGAGAATAATAATACACCTTTTTCATGGAGACTCCAGCTATCTGAAGAAAGACCACGAATTGAACTTGGTGTTCTACCTTCTAGGTCTCAAGTGATCTTTATGTTTGGTGTTTTAGTTTAGTTTAGTTTAGTTTAGTTTTGTTTTAAGAGAGGAAAGAAGAGAAATACTTTAGCCAACCAGCAGGGTGAGCTAGTGCTAGAATCAGTTTGATTATTCTCAGTTTTCTCAAAATTCAATGATATAAATGGGTTGCACTATTAAAAGCAGCTATTCCCTCCTAATAAACCTGAATTAAAAGACAACACTTCTAAAACTGCTTCAGTCAGTGCTACACAATTCTGTTCAATATTTACAGATTCTCTATCTACAAAGCAGACATTCTCTATACCAGATGGATTAATAACAAATAAATGTAAAAAAATTAGAGCTTATTTGAATATCTATCCAAAACATTATAGTATCCATCCTTTATTCTCATGTTTTATTTTACAGACTATCAATTTAAAAAATTTTTAAACATTAAAAAAGAACTGCTAAAACTAGTGTTCTTTAAAAATTAGGGCTGGATAATTCAACATTCCAATTTCTGCATTCGGTGCAAGCTATAGTTGCCTTAATATATGTCTGAAAAAGCAGTCATGAGAAAAGCATTCCCACAAGAGTAAGATCCCCTGCTTTCCTTTAGAATCACATTCTGAGAAGTAAGTAACCCTAAAGTAAGTAACCCTAAACACTAGTAATATATTTGGGGTGAGAGAAAGATGAACCTGATCTTTTCTAACAACCAATTTCTTTAAATTTTTTAAATTGCAGGTAACCCCACCACTTCAAGTAACTGTCCTTGAGTCTTTCTTTTCTCCTCCTGTTACCCAATACAGTCTCAATTCAACCACAACAAACTTCTCCCTCTTTTATAACTTGAATGACAAATTAAACCTGCAAAAGGTTTAAGGTCTGCAGGTGACAGACTCAGTTCATAATTATTGATACAGAGAATCCAGGAGTAATCTCAATTATCACAAAACCAAAGTATAATTAAATCTACTCACATAGTGTTGAAAATTAAGAAATATATCAACTTTCCTAGAAAAATCAATAATTTAAGTGCACCTTAAAAGACCCATAAAAACTTTAAAACCTAAAGACAAATTACCTGTTTTTTTTAAACGTGATATCTAAAGAAGTTAAAGGTAACTGTGGGATCCCATCATAAATGATTTTACTACTTGTTGAATTTCCTAACAGATGTTACAGATTTACTACTCAGCAGTAGTACTAGTTAGTCTTAACAAGTTGTTTTTAACAGGAGGCAAAGTGGTATGTCCATTTTTCCAACTAAAACACTATTACAAAATGAAATGCACTAGCATCACTGTTTCAAGCCTCTATCTCATTTCCTACCTAATAACTAGTAGAAATGGCAATTACTTCAAACTTTCCAAGAAGTTTATCAAGCTACCTGTTCTGTTTTGTTTTTCAAATCTCTGAGTCGATTGTTTTGGAAACCTCAGAATTCAAAAGCAACATTGCTTTGAAATTATCTGAAATGTCTGGATTTTGTAACTGATTTTGTTTCCCTTTGGAAGTCACTTTAAAAACTAAGTTACCATATCAAGTTAAATAAAAGTTTTATTGTCACAGAATTTCTCATTAATATAATAGTATCTGAGTAACAAGTACTCTCAAGCATACTCCCTTGTTTTGTTTTATAACCATTATTAGTTGCAGATAGTCACCTCCTTATCCCAGCAATGTGACCAATGAAAAGACCAATGGGGTATAAGTTGAGAGACAATTTTCCATCATGCCATTAACTTAATCATCTCTGGCCCTTAATATATTGAAAAAGAGAGAGTAATACTAGTTGTTCTCTAAGATTCCTTCTACACTAAAACTATATGATTCAATAATAATATTTCTGATATTAATATATCTCCTATTCATTAATACAAGAGTGTTCTCTATTAGGAGAAAACGTAAAAGAGGGGAAACATAAATCTGGGAAAAAACAAGGAAAATGAAAGTTTTAAGTAATGTTGAAAAGTTCAAATTCGATTTGAACAGGGATCTAAAGCTACTTATATAAATGTGCTTAAATATCCCTTCAAGTAATTTAATTTGTTAATGTGACCTAGCCAAAACATTAGTTGTTTCCAAATTTTGTACTTCAAATATTACAAATATACCAAGTACGATGTAGATGTAAGTGCAGTATAAGTTTAAACTGTTAGAAATTCTAAAACTTACACCACCATGATTTTAACAGCAACATACATATCACTGCATTAATACTAGTCAAGCCTTCGTGTTTCACCTATTAAAATGTCTAAACTAAACTGTAACTTCTTTATAATTTTTTCTTACAAAAACCTATCGATGTAATATTGCTGCCATCTAGTTCCCTGGATACTTACACATATGACTGAAGGCAAACAGCAGGTTTCCTTTCTTTGAGCAATTTGAGTTGTCTATTTTTGAAATGCTCTTTTTCTTGTGGGACCAAAACTATGTAACTAAACTACTGCAGAGAGGCAATATATTATTAAGGCAAATCTAATCTATCATCCAGATGCAACAAGCCTGGCATTAGTTAGGACTGGCCAGAATAGATGATGGTGTTTTGGTTATTTCTGTTGAATTTATTAACTTGTATACAAAACAGGACCATCATTCAGGCTCTCAATTGTGTTTCTCTCCTCGTTGAGTACTTCTTAATGACCACACAAAATATGAAGTCTAAACATAAAAGTTTTATAACAACTAAATTTATGTCAATATTACTTAAAACAGTTCAAGAAAAGTTTTCCACTAATGTTGCTAAACCATGGATGGATCCCAACACGAGAGTCGTCTGTGGAAGTCTCGTAACAAGAAACCGTTAGTTCCACCACCTAAGTTTCCAATCACTGAGAAGGGTCTGGGACAACTCATCTTCAGGTTCACGGGAGGAGTGGAGCACACCTGCTTTCCTCTGGCAGAGATTAAGCTCCCAGGGACACAAAGGCCAGGGAATCAGACCTGGAGAAGCAAAAAGCTTTAGCTGGACACCCACCAAGCCCCTGGCAACCCAAACACTTTGAGCGATTTACCTCTTGCTGTTACTTCCCAGGCACCTATCGGCATAAGATCTTGCAAAACAGGGGGAGGGGAGGGCTCTGCGGTCCTGGTCCCACGTTAGGGGAGGGGTGTGTACAGTTAACGCCAGAGCCTACGCTTCTGGCCGAGGCAGAGCAGCCCCAAAGAGAGGGGTTGGTGGCTGCTCTCGGACCGCCCCGTTACTCAGTGCATTGCAATGGCGACCGCAAGGCTCCCCAAGCCGCCTGATCTCGGCCCCTTCCCCCTACTGCTCACTGGCTGCTCAGCTTCATGTGACTAAACAAAACCCCCAAGTCTAGTGCCCAGCTCAGCCCCTTTGTGTCCGCTACCGGATCCTCCGACGCCGCCGTGGAAAAGTCCCCCCCTCCCCACCTCCGCCGAGTCCCGCCCCGCGGCGGCGGCCGCCGCTCACCTCAGGCACCGCCGCCCCCCGCGGCCGCCGCGGCCGCCGCCTCCCCGAACCCGGGTCCCGGACTCCTTGTGTAGCACCAACTCCGCCTCCTCGGCCGCCGCCGCCATCTTAGCCTGTGCGGCAAAATGCGTCCTTTTGGATGGTTGGGACCCAGCCTAGGGCGTAGCTCCCCGGGCCCGAGCGCCGAAGGCCGGGTCCCCCAAGTTCCTCCGCCACCCTCAGTCCCGCCGCCGCCACAACCCAGAGGCCCGAAACCCACACAGGTCCCGGCGAATCCGACCAAATAACCCCTGAAACTCACAGTTTGGTGCCGTGTGCGTCAAACCGGGGCGACGTTGGGAGCGCGCGGCGTCCCCGCGTCACACGCCGCTCTGTACGCTACTCGGCTCCAACGGCCCCCCTCCGCTCCCCGCTTTTCGCCTTCGGCCCCGGTTCCCACGGCGCAGGCGCGCTGCTTTCCCGCCTCTTACCGAGCTGCGGGCCGCGGGGGCGGCCAGCGAGGAGCTCTCCGGCGGCTTCGCGCTGGTGGAGCGTCTGGGCCAATTACACCAAAGGGTGCAGCAGAAACAGTGCACCACTGTTCTCGGGTGCCAGAAACCCAACAAGGTCACCTCCCCCAGCGCTGACCTAATCACTCTCAAGGAGGTTCCCGCCCCAAAGTAGGCACGCTCCAAATATGGTGGTGCCCAAACTCTGCAAGACCCAAACACTTAGGCAAGTCTAGGCCCTTTAAGGTGGAACAGACCCATATTTGATTTCCACAATCACGAGAGGGCCACAGTTCCTTTTCTTTCTACTGTTGAGGAAAACAGCTAAAGGACTCGACATTGCTGGTCACAACTGTAGAGTAATGGCAGAAGAAGGTTTCTGGATCTTAAGGGGACCAATTGTTGGGAGATGCTTGATGGACAAGCAGAGCATCAAGTGTAGCATCTCAGTTAACGGAAAAGCCTACCCTAAAAGGTTCCCTGGGTTTGGTGCAATTTGATTCTGTGAACATACTTTCTCCCTGCATTACTGAATGTGTTGTGGGTCTCCGAATTAAAGTTATGTAAGAAGCACCCGGTATGCTGGTTACCCTTCAAAGAATTAGTAGGTCCCGAGAGAGTTCTAGAAAACTTTTTAAACAAGTATCCACCTCAGAGTCTGAGGACAGAGTTTCACAGACCACACTTTGAGAAACATTGATTAGGAGCTATTCTCGTTGCTTTTGAACTGAGCAAACATAAAAGTTGCTAACATGTCTGACATGAATCAAAATTTCCTGAGGAATCTACTACTCCTGCCTTAATAAGTTCTTTGGCTGTTCTGAATCTCTGGGTTCTCAAAAAAAAAAAAAAAGTTTTCATTAGTTAGTTTACCAGCTATCGTAAAACTCTGCTTTTCCACACCCTCAAGATGTCATTGGCATTCAGAGGAATACACTGTAATTGCACGTATTTAACAAGAATGAGAAACACTCCCTTTTCTATAGGATGGTGACTTCATCATCATTATCAGCAAACATAGATTCCAAACAACAGGTATTTATACTTGCTGAATTAGTTAATAATAATAGCTAACACTTTTGAGTGCTTACTATTTACCAAGCATTGTTCTAATTCATTCAATTTCATTAAAACCTAAAACCTAATGAGGCAAAGAGAGGTTAGGTAATCTTCTCAACGTCACACAGCTCTTTGGACTCTTTCAAAATACAAAATTTTCTTCTTTATTTACACAAATGGGTAAACAATCAAATGTATATAAATTTTCAGCTAATTTGGGGGGGTTGTCTTTTGGGTTATTTCATCTGTAGAATCCATTAAAATTGGACATTCTCAGTTTACTATTGGACTTACAATAAATAAAATTATAATGTTCTTATAACATATCACTACAAAAGCAGTTACCAACAAAAACAAAAACTCTGTTGTGAGTGTACACCACTGACTGACTGATGTGCATCAGATCACACCACCAGCAAATAGAACTCAACCATGATCAGGAACTTGTCTCACTAATGAAATTGTTTGTTTATACAAGAATTAAGCAACTAAACTGTAATACTATAGAAATAGTAGTATAAATAATGGTAATAATTGTAATAGTAAAAGTAGTAATGGTTGATGAAATTCTTTATAAACAAAATAGATGTCAAAAAACCTTCTATGAGGGAGAAACCTTGAAAAGGGCAGAAATCTTGAATAAGGTAATGCAAAAAAAAAAAAAAATGCAGGCAACTAGAAAAATCCAAAGACAGATTATGTGGCTCAAGGCCAAAATATTTAAAGACATTAAAAGGAAAATGCAGTTGAGAATGAAAATCAAGATGTGGAAAACAGTTTGACCCCTGGAGAAAATTCACAAAGCACATCTACTCAACTGTAATAAAAGAATGCTCTGACCTGGGGAAGAATCTTTGAAAACAAAAAGGAAAGAAAGGAAAAGCCAGACTGGCTATTGTTAAAGTGTTAAAACTTGACATTATTAGCAAAGTATATGAATCTATTAGTTTTTCCAGTGAATGGGGTTACCCAATAAAAGATACAAAGTAAGCTGTGGTCTCAAATGACCTAATCAAAAAGAAAATGCAATTTCATGTTGGATAAAAATGGTTAATTCTCCACATTCCAATACTTCTGAATTGCAGGCAAAAAGAAGAAAAAGAAACATTGATTAATCTACTATCCTAGTTACAGCAGAAATTAACACAGCATTGTAAATCAACTATACTTCAATTAAAATAAAAAGCTACTATCCTAGTAATAAAGTCAAGTCCAAGTTTGGATTTATCTTAGGGCCTCACCCGAAGAGGACCCACCTCTGAGTACCAAAATTGTTAAGACAGTCTCATTTGTGGAATTTCAAATATTATGACGTGTGTTAATTAGGGTGGAGGTCAGAGGATGTTTGGCATAGAGAGAGGTGAAGAGAGTAAACAGAGATCAAGCCTTATATTTATTTTTGTCTCACAGTAACCCCAGCACAGAGACTTTTACATGTAAAGTATGCAGTAAATAATTTTGTTCAATTCAACCAACATTCACCAATTGCCTATACCATGCAAGGCACTGTACTAGGCACTGTCAGCAAAAAAAAAAAAGAATAAGACAGTTCCTTGAACATATTCAATAAATATTAGTTGAGTAGATGAGGAGCTTTTATAGTCCAATAAAAGAACTACACAAAAGGATATAATCAACTCTCAATTTACCAGGGAATGGGGGAGATGAGGAAATAGATAATAACGATTTCAAAATCATTGAAACAAAATTTCATAAAACATGATACAAAATAAGTTTCATATACACATATTTAGTAAAAATTATATCCGATATTTAGGAACACATTTACTACTCTAACTCATCAGCATATCAGAAGTAGAACATGAGTATAGACTTGTTCACAGAACATATGTAAAGAAAGGAAACGGTGGGCTAGGGAAACAGATAAAAAAAAAATATTTAAGGAATGAGTAGAGCCAGCCAAGAAAATTAAAAAATGGAGGAACAGAGGGTTATGAGAAGATTTAGGCAAGAGTGCAGCCTCACAGAAGCCAAGGAAGTATTGGTAACAGCTTAACTACTATGACAAATAACTTCAAATATCAATGGATTAACACAGTAAAATTTCACTTCTTATTCACATCACACTCCACTGAAGTTAGTGGGAAGGGGAAGGGAAGCCTCAAAGCAGTTACTCAAGTACCTAGGGTCCTTCTGTCATCTGGCTTTGCCATCCCCTAAGGTCTTAGTGTCTTCTATTGGATCCCCTGGAAAGAGAGACAGCACACATGGAGAATCGTGAGTGCAGTAAGTGGAAGTGGCCAAGCCCAGAAGTGGCACACATCACTTCTCACTTTCTATTAGTCAGCATCTAGTCACGTGGCTCCACTTAACTGCAGGCAAAGGCTGGGAAATGTAGCTGGGCTGTAGGCCCTGGAGGAAAAGGAAATGAGACTGGTGAGCACAAAGCAGGGTCTCTGCACATCCTGAGTAAATGCAGCAGAGAGGTTATATAAGTAAGCGGAGTGCACTGGGTGTGCAAGATCATTGGTGACCTTGGTAAGAGCAAGCTCAGAGGAGTGGCTCAGCCTACTGCGGTGAGTTCAGGAAAAAATGAAAAGAAGGAGAAATAGTAACAGTCTGAGCAGCCATGGAAACCTGACAAGATCAATTGACTAGACTTACAAGGCTGAGAGACTAATCTCATACTACAGGTAGATGCCACTGCTTAAGGATTCTTGGCAACTAACTAGCCAGCCTTCTCCTGCTTAGAAGAAAGCCCTCTCTAGGCCTTCATCAAACTTTCACCCACATTAAACTTGAGAAATGTCTTTATTGTTTATTTTTTCTAGAGTGAAAGATTCCAGATGTTCCAGAATATTTGCTTGAGATCCATCCAAGGAAAAAAGGCATCTGTAATTTCAGCCATCCCATGTGTTTTACTAAAGAAAATGAACATAAAATAGTAAGCCAAAGTATTGCATTATATGTATTGATTTCCTTTGTAATCAATAACTGGGAGATGTAATTGTACAAATGTGTTCCTTTAGCCACATGGCAATAATTAGAAATTGAACTTTGATATTTCTAGTTTAATTGTAAATGAAATTAAATGTCTTCAAAATGAACATTAAAATCTCTATCATGTATCATTTACTTAAATTTTCTAAATATGTTGTAAGAAGGGAAAGAATGGTGATTGCAACCTGTAAAAAATAGATTTAGGAAACATTTAGTTCAAAGTAGAAATACAGGTCTAAAAATATAACATGATAGTATCTTTATTTTTCTTATCCATTTCTGTTTTTATTGCAAGGCATTAAAATCTCTCTTACAAATTCTCATTCAGATTCGTTCCTGAGTGCCATACTTCACCCTCAACATAGAATGGCTGTGGTCTCCAGGCATACCTGAAAGATGCCCTGAGATGTAGAGCCATCCTCTCTTCTAATATTCATGTGGTACCTATAATATTCCAAGCATTATACTGGGCCCTGTGGAAGATGTGAATATAAATAGAACACACTCAGCTCTCAAATACTTTATGGTTAAATAGATCAAAAGTCACATGCTCAAAGTGCTATTTGTATTTTAAAGTTGACAAAGAAAGAGGTCAGTTTATTGTTCAACTAATGCCTCACGAGGTGATAATGCTGTGGAGTCATTTCCTCTAGAGTTTAGCTCTTAGCTTTGCAGGTTGAGAATCAGACTAGAATTGATCAAGCTTGGATGCATGAAACATATAAAAGTCTAATGTATAAATCACATGGTGATATATTAATTTACAGTAAAAGTTGTGACTGCCAAGCATAATGGAATACTCAGGCAGATTGGTCAACATATTCTTTCCCCTGTAGAGAAGGGTTCCAGGAACACCAATTACTTGTTCAATGAGCATGGAATTATATGAAAATGATCTTAACAGATGGTGTTATGAAACTTTGATAGCAAACTGTACTCTGCCATGAAGATGTACCTGTCAAGGGAACTTGAACCCTTAGTTTGCTCTCACAGGGAAATAACTGGTATTTTCCTTAAAGATATATAGCAATATATTAGAAGCACAAAAATATGAAACATTTTATAATCTATATTTCATCAACTCTGTAACACTTTTTAAAAAATGATTGTAACATCTCTGAAACCGAGGCGTGTTTTAAAAATTATAGTTTGTAACTGGCATTTTTTTCTTGCTGAGGGGTACATGTAACAACGGCACACCTTTCAATGAGTGATATCTTAGAATAACTGCCTGACACTTTTAGAAATTCCCCTAACTCTGTTTTGGTAAATCGACTTTCACAAACTTAGTTGTTGCCCCAGTATATCATAGCTCACAGTCTAAGTTCAAAAACTATGTCAAAGTTTAATCTCCTCAGTTCATACTCTGATCAGGCTGAAGTTCCCAAGGGATACAGAACATTGGAGGATATAGTTCATACACAAGTGCATTCTTTCCTCCTAAAGTAACCCGGAAGTAACCTTCACTGGGCCTGTCACCACTTTTTACTGCAGGACCCTTAAAACCCCTGCAAAGTTCCTTGAAAGAGTCTCACGTATACTCAGAAACAGGTCCTACCAGCTACCTCATTACTCCTCTGATATGACGAAGTATCTTCAGCAGCTACTGGTGAGCCTTCTGCTGGAAATGACTGCCTTCCACATGGCACCACCATTTTTGGCCAGGCACCTCCATAGTCATAGCTGATGATGTGCATCTGGAATACACATTGGTTGGTACTAAGGCAGTACTGAGGGCCCTAGTCTTGTATTTGTGGGCCTGCGTCAGCCTATGTCTAATCCTTCTGCACAGAGTATCACCTTTTTCAATCTCTCTGCCCAGAGAGGGTCTTTCTGGAATTCCTACTTCACACAAAGGGCATTTATAGGCTCCTGGGTCCTAAATATTAAGTCCCTGCCCTCAAGGAGCTTACAGTCTAATGGAGGGAGATAAAGAAAGAAAAAGACCATTGTTCTGTGTGTGATAAGCGCTAGACAGGAGTTAGTACGAGGAGGGCCTTGGAAACACGGAGGAGGAGGACCTAAGTCAGTCTGGGGGACCAAGGAAGGCTTCCTGGAGAAGGCTTTCTCTGCCTAGGGCCATCTTCCTACTCCATCTGGGCCACATTCTTCAAGTTTCAGTTAAGTATCCCTCAGAGAGGCTTTCCCCCGCCCCCTTACCTCACACTCACATCTAGTACACATGTTTTCCCTTTGTTATACTGGTCTTATGTGTATAGTAAACCCCACTACAACTGAACAAATCTGGCCCAAAAATTCAGTTTCATAAATTACAAGGTCATATTAGGAGGTTTACGAAATGACTGGAGTAAGCCTACATAGTTTGCTTGCTAGAGTTCCAGGGGTCTGGCTGTGTAATCAGATTCTATCCTGGTCTCCTGCTTAGAGTTTGGAGCAATCTGCTGGTACTTGACTGTTCCAGCTTAAACGTGCTGGGAATGATTCTAGGTCCTATGACTAGCTGGGAATTCCAGGGTCATACCACAAAGTCCAGTTACTTGGTATCCATTTCATCTGCCTAATCCAAGAAGATTGGGTTGCGAGAATAATGCAGAATTATTCTGGGAATGCAGAATCCCACTTCTTCCATTTCACCTTGGCTCTCTCCATCCCAACTCAAGAACTTTAGCCCACTGCATTGGAAAATGGGAACTGGGCAGAGGACAGGATTAATGGCTGGAATCATTATAGTTGGTTTTGCATTATCAGGAATACGATTTTCCTATATGTTATTTTCTACATCATTGTAGATTTGGATTTAACTATAATTACTTGCTTAATGTCCACCTCCTCCTCTAGGCTATATAGAACATGAGGGTGTATTAGATGTTCATATTATATTCCTTACTCATAATACAGTTCTTAAGTCATATTAGTTGCTTAATAAATATTTATTGAACTGAATTGATGTTATATCTAAACTGGGATCTAAAAACTTATAAAAGCTAGCTGGGGGGAAGGAATTGAGGGAAAGTATCCTATACAGAGGGAGCAACATGAAAAAAGCCTAAGGAGAGCAAGTGTGTGTGGCATGTTTGGAGAATTGTAAGTAATTCATATGGCAAATCATATAGCACACGAGTGGAGAGTGGGGAGTAGTAAGTATTGAAAATGGAAGGGGAAGCAGTAGTTGGATCTCAAAGAACAAGAACTTGGACTTTATCCTAAAGACAATGGGAAGCCATTGATGGATTTTTTTCAAAAGAAATTATATGATTAGATTTGCATTTTAGAAAGATCTACAGTGTGAGAAATTTACTGAAGGGAGTAAAACTGGATGCAGGGAGAGACTGGAAGGTTTTGAGGATAGACCGTGATGCCTGCATAAGCACGACATATGTTAAAGAAAACTGCCCTGCTCTCAGCCCGCATGAAGAGGTGGTCCTTAGCAGCCCTGCTTTGTACTTTGCAAGTCTCCTCCCACAAACACTCAGCTGCAGCTAACTGCATCATGGATGGGAACCTGATCCAAAGAAAACCAATTTGTAGGCTGGCAAGTGGTCTATGACATAACTGTCATGGAAAATAGTACTCAAGACACTGTGGCATAATAATAGACAAATAGATCAATGGAAGAGAATAGAGGGTCCAAGATACAGACCCACAAAGGCAAGGTCAATTAATTTTTGGCCAAGCTGAAAAGGTAATTCAGTGGAGAAAGAGTAGTCTTTTCAACAAATGATACTGGAAAAATTGATTATCCATATGGAAAAAATCAAACTTTGATCCATATATAAAAATTAACTCAAGACGAATCATAGAAATAATATAAAATATAATCTGAAAACCTTTTCGGAGAAGAACTTTGTGAGCTAGTGTTGGGCAAAGTTTTCTGGAATATGACACCAAAATCATGATTCATGAAAGAAAAAATTGATAAAATGGACTTCATCAAAGTTAAATTTTTTTTCACTCTTCAAAAGACTCTGTTAAGAGAATGAAAAGACAACCCACAGACGGGAGAAATTACCTGAAAATCATGTAATTGATAAAGAACTTATATCCATATAAAGAATTCTCAAAACTCAATAATTAAACAAATAACCTGGTTAAAACTGGGCAAAATAATTAACAAGTACTTCACCAAAGAAGATATACTGATGTCAAATAAGCACAGAAAAATGCTCATTAACCATCAGGGAAATGCAAATTAAAACCACAGTGAGCTATCACTACACACGTGTGAGAATGGCTAAAATTAGCAAGACTGACCACGCCAAGCATTCGGCAGGTTGTATAGAAACTGGAACTCTACTACACTGTTTGTGGAAATGTAAAATGCTACAACAACCTTGGAAAAAAACTTGGCGGTTTCTTTAAAATGTTAAAAAATATGATTTATCCCTTTCGCTTCTGGGTATTTACCCAATATAAAAGAAATATACATCCACACAAAGACTTGTACGAGAACGTTCATAGCAGCTTTATTTATAACAGCCTAAAACTGGAAACACTCCAAATGCCCATCAGTAGATGAATATATAAGGCCAGCCCCCAAAAGGAATACTTACTGTATGATTCTCTTTATATGAAACTCTAGAAAATGCAAATTAACCTACAGTGGCCCCCCCCAAAAAAACAGATCAGTGGTTGCCTATTGTGGAGTAGGAAGAAGAGACAGGAGTGGGGGTAAGGGGTTACAGAGGGGCACAAAGATATGTTTTGGGGTGAAGGTATGTTCATTATCTTGATTGTAATGGTATCTTCTGAGGTATAGCTATATGTAAAAATTCATCAAACTGTACACTTGAAATATACACGGTTTGTTTCAATGAAAGAGTTTCAATAAAGAGCTTCAATAAAACTCTTTTAAAAAATTTTAAAAGAGAGCGATAATGGAAAGAGTGAGCTCCTTGAAGGGGTAGAATAGTAGGCTACTAAGATTAGACTTGGACAAGGAGAGGTAACACTTCTATTTGACAGGTTTCTACACGGGGTGTCAGGCAGATGAGATTATTTCTTTTGCTTAGGTGCTGTCCGTTTTCTCCATAAAATTGGCAGCAGTCTTTCTTTCTGCACAAAGTGATCTGAAGGAGGTAGTCAGGCGGCTTGTGCGTAGCGGAGCAACTTTGAAACAGCTGCTGCATAGAGTGGGTCAGCCCCAACCCTTTGCATTTGGGCAGCATTGGGGTTTCTCTTGATATTGGAAACCAAGAATCCATAGTGACACCACTTCCGTATCATTATGTAATTTTCTCTAGCACAAATCAGCAGTACAAATGAAGGGAGGGTTAGTCCTCTCACTTCTTTGAACACGTCTTATCTTCGAGAAGCTTCTTTAACCTTTTTTTTCTCTTTAATCTTTTGAGCGCTCAGATTTCTACGGCATCTGCTTCACCATTTTGCCAGACATGTAGAGACTTTTTTTCATTTATTCATTCATTCATCCAATAAATATCTATTGAGCCCCTTTGACTCAGGTGTCAGGTGCTAATGGCACTGAATACACAGTAGTCTAAATATATATGGTCCCTGCTTTCAGGCTTCCATGCCTGAATAAGCAACTTGCTCTTCCAGGCTCCACCCTGATCCATTGCAGACATCAGGGCACCAGACACTTCCCAAGTATAGGTCACCCCTGGGACTCATACAGATCACTTGGCCACCCACCATCAAGGTGGCTCCATTGCATGTTCTATTTTCATACTGGACCCATGTTATATTCCTCCTTTCGAGTGTGTATTGTGAGCTGGGAAAAGTATGTGGCCAACATTGAATTCCTAAGATCTATAACTAGGGACCCAAGGGCAAAAGGAAATGAGCACAGCCGTCTAGTACACTGTCAGTGAGAATTTTAGGTAATTTTTTCCCTTAAAATTCAATAAACCTTCACAATGACCTTCCATAAAAGATGAAGGCTTGGGGACTTGCCTGGTGGCGCAGTGGTTAAGAATTCGCCTGCCAACGCAGGGGACACGGGTTTGAGCCCTGGTCTGGGAAGATCCCACATGCCGCGGAGCAACTAAGCCCGTGCATCACAACTACTGAGCCTGCGCTCGAGCCCGTGAGCCACAACTACTGAAGCCCGTGCGCGGAGAGCCCGTGCTCCACAACAAGAGAAGCCACCGCAATGCGAAGCCCGTGCACTACAGCAAAGAGTAGCCCCTGATCGCCGCAACTAAAAGAAAGCCTGTGCGCAGCAACGAAGACCCAACGCAGCCATGAATAAATAAATAAATAAATTTATTAAAAAAATAAAAAGATGAAGGCTAAACTGCTTGTCTCACTCAGTTTGGATAACAGATTATTAAGAAATCTTTACATATTAAATGATGTGGCACTACTACATCAAATGGAAGTAACATTATTTCTTTATCCTTTTAAAAGAGAGCTACCAGATGAAAAAAGTTAAATACACACAAGTGTGTATTTATATATATGGAATGTTGAGTTAGGAATCACATTATTTTTGCTCTAAGGGAAGATAGAAGAGTACGAGGTTTTTTTCTACCTTTCTAAGTCTGTTTTGAATAGTGTAAGAAATTCCATATGAGATTACAATTTTGGGCCAGAAGCCAGCGAACAGTGTCATCTAGCTGACTGTCAGTATTCAGTCTGTGAGGACACCACCAGAAGAGACAGCTAAACAGTAATAAAAGGGGAAAATGGGGTATAAAAAAATATATGCATGTTCTTTCCTCTACTGTGGTTGTGATCCAAAAATTTAAAATAAAAAATATGCACAAATGCATAAGGGATGTTTCTTTTAGTGAAAAGGGGAAAAACAGATCCCTGAGGGTTGGGAATAGAAATTGATGAGTTTGGCAGTGGGCTTTGGAAAAGAGCAGTGATAGCCAACCTGACTAATAAGAAAAAAATGTTGCAAAGAAGCACTAGTACCAAAAAAGCAACAATTTTTGAATTGTGCAGAAAAACAAAATGGTCTTGTAATAGCCCCCGAGGGAAGCTTTCTGTGACAAAGAAATTTTCCTAAGTAACAAAATGGAAAAAGGGGACTCTGCCTGCAAGTTCCCTTAAGAGATAAAGTATTAATCTCTCTATCCCTATGGGTAATAACAGATTTTTTTTAATAGGAAAAGTGATCATGTGCAAGATATTTCCCTAAATCACAGGTCAATGCATTTTATTTTCCATGTAGCCATCCATGATAAGAAATCTGGCTGGAGATTCCAGGATGATCACTATTCATAATCAAGTATAAAGGTTACATCTAGCCAACTATTAATATTTTGCCTGCAAACATGTTGCCAGAAGAAATTGCTGAAATGATCACCAAAAATAAGAGAAGATCCATGAATTTATTGTAATTTGATCAAGCCCCCTCCCCCCAATGAAAAAGATTTGTTTTGGAATTCATAATTTCCCCCAGCTTTTTGGAGCCTTAACTGTTGAGACAGGAAGTTCTTAGAGCTTATTACTATGTGTGTATTTTTATTTAGATAAGTAATCAGAGAATACTTACATAAATAACTTTAAGTCATTCTTAAGACAGATTACTTTTGTGAATTATCTATAGTGACTTGTGAAGAATTTCCCCTCCTCCCAAAGACAACTCACTCTTCTCACCTCACTCATTCCTTTTGTGTCTAGAAGGACTGACCAACAGAGCATTCATGCAAACCTTCATGAAAACGGTTTTTCTCAGTTGAGCTTTTGATAGGTACTTGGCATCCATGAGTTCATGATTTTACTCTCTGTAAAGCGCCCGAGCATAGCATGTCTATCTTGCTGTGATAGTCAGCCAGTTTTGGGGCTGCACCACCATCAGACTGATTCAATCAACTTTAATCTATCATGTTCCTACTGGATGCTGGGAATCACACTTGTTCATGACACTGGGCATGATTCTATGAACAAGATTATCAAGGTCCCTGTCCTCATAAAGCTCACATACCAGAATGCTGACTACAGTCCAAAACTAGGAAACCACTCTGGGCACTTCAAGCCAAGGATTCTTAGGTATTCCCATGAATCAGTGGGATAAGAACTGTAAGGAAGGGAAAAATAGAATTAGGGTATTGATCCCAAGAGAGACTTCTTGCTTAGGAAACCAGAGTTTAATCAAGCAGGCAGCCTTAGGTGAGGGAATGAAGGAAAAACTTATTGTTTTGAAGGTAGGGAGGGCAACTCTGTGGGGACTCAGAGTAAAGCATTCTTGGAGCAAGAGCAGGCTATTGCTTATGTGCTATGATTTGAGATGAATTGGGAAAGCTGCCAGTTCAAAAATGTCTCTTCCACAGATGTCTGTAAAATGTGAATGTTTACTTCTCTTGGGAGAGATGGCAGTTAAAGGAATGGACTTTGGAATCAGGCAGACTTGTTTGTGAATTGCAGCTCTGCAACTTAATAACTATGTGACTTTGGAGAAGTTACTCTTCTCTCTTAGCCTCAGTTTCCTCATCTACGAAATGGGGATAATTATGCACCCTCATAGGATTTTTATAAGGCTTAAAAGAGTTATTATAAATCAAGCACTAGCACAGGTGCCCAGAAATAGTAAATATTCAATAAGTGATAGATATTCTTAATATTATTTATATCTATTGATTCACTCATTCATTCATTCAACTAACATTCATTGAACTCCCACTGTGTGTCAGGTATTGTGCTGGTCATGATGCAACAGGGAAGATAATCATGGAAGCAACTGACTAGTAAATTGTGAAAGGTGCCCTAAGAGACAGTAATAGAAAAAAAAAGTAAAAGAAAAAAACTCCATTTTTTTTTCTTTTTCCAAAAGCAGAAAAAGAAAGGAGAACATTCTTGGAAGATAGAACAAAAAAGGCTCAGTGTGTGAAAATGTTTTAGATCCATTTCTTCCTAGAAACTGAGATGTAGATGGTAGAAATTGGACCATTGATAAAAGAGGTTACTTTATCCTAAAAACACTGTGTTCCTTTGACTTCTGTGACGCTGCACTCTCCTGGTTTTTCCGCATTGTCTCTGGTAGGTCCATCTCAGTCTCCTTTGTGGGGTCTTTCTCCTTTACCATTGTATGTTGGAGTTACTGAAGATTGTCTGAGATGCTTTTCTTACTCCATATGCTCTCCTTAAGCATCTCATTCATTATCAATAATTTTAAGGGGGTTTAAGTTACTATCTAAATGATAAATCCCAAATTTTTATATCCATCAGATCTCTCTTACAAACTCCTCCTATTTCCAGCTGACTCATACTTCCAGTTATTTAGTGAATGTCTTCACTCGGTTGTCTTAAGAACACCTCAAAATTAGAATGTTCCGAACTAGCTTGACTCCTTTCCACAGCCCCTTCCAGTGCATCCTCTCAAGTGCCGTCCAAGTTAAAAACCTGGCAGTCATTCCTGACTCCACCTCCATCATCACGTCATCAGATCTCTTCCTTCTACCTCTTAGATATGGATGTCTCACGTCTGTTTGTTTCACGGTGTTCATTGCCACCACAATAGTCCACCTTGACTTTCATATTGTCTCCTCACATTTAGTCTACTGCTTTCCCACCTAATCCAGTGTCCACAGAGCAGCCAGAAAATGCAAATCCATCCAGGTCACTACCTTATTTAAAACCCTTCAAAGCCTTCCCACTGCCCTTAGGAAAAATTCCAAACTCTTTACCAAGCTGTCTGCTTATCATTCTCCTATTTCCAGTCATTCTAAAACTTTCTTTTCCCAGGACAACTCTATCCAGGCTATTGCTTACCTCATACGTTTTCCCACTTGTTCCCTGTGCCTGGAATGCTTTGCTCTCCTTCTTTTCACCTAACTATACTTAGTCATTCTTAAGGTCTCACTTAGAAGTCACTTCCTCATTGAAACCTTCACAACCCCTCACTCTGGGCCCAAAAGCCATGGGTAAGGGGGAAAGAAGAAGGGATGGGAAGAAAAAAATATGACCAAATTTGCATTGTGAAAATCACTGTGAATGATGTGTGGAGAACAGATAGGAAATAGGAGAGAATGGTTGTTTCCAGTCGTTGAAACGGTAAGAAGGCTATTGCAGAGGTCTTGTTGAGAGATGATGTTAGCTTGGATCAGGGAGGTGGTAATAGAAATGGAGAGAAGGTAATGTTGTCTGAGATATTTTGGACATGAAATCAATAGGCTTTGATATTACATCGTATTAGGAGAGTGATGCCACCCTACTCCTCTGGTTTTCATGAAGAGGCATTTTCCTTAAAATTCCTGGCTTCTTGCCTCATCTCATACTCTTTTCGCATGATGGATGAGTTTGAGAGTAACTGGGCTTTCAAGATTCAGCCCTTCCTCTCTTCTCTTTAAGACTGGCCTGCCTACAGGGAGCATGTGCTCTGGGGTCTGCAGAGGGGTCAAGTTTTTTGATAAAGAGCCTGTCCTTGTAAGTAGAGGGCTCTGGTGGTCTGATGCTATCAGGGACAGCGTAGGTAAATCCTCCTAAAGCTGGGGTTCGGAGTTACGAAACTCATTTTTGCCACACACCTGCATCACACTATTCAACCTGGCCTTCGTCAGTAGGAAAGCTGACACATTGATCTGTATTTTCCTCACTCTTAATTTACTTGCTAATTTACTCAGAGCTCAGATGGGGGTTGGAGGAGGGAGGAGAAAATGAACAGTGATGACTTCTAGATTTCCAGCTTATACAACTGCATGGATTATGGTGTCATTCTCTTCCCTCCTTCCTTTCTCTTTTTTTCAAATGGGGCAGTCAGTACTCACAAATTCAGAATTTGGGACATGTTGAGTTTGAGATAACTTTGAGATGTGCTGTGACAATGTCAAGTTGGCAATTGTATATACAGATCTGGGGCTCAAGGATGCAGCCCAAGGATGGGCTGGGGATAGAAATTTGGGAGCTATCAGCAAGTGGATCACCATCATGGGTTAGGATGAACTCAACTGGGGGGGTATTATAGAGAAGGGAAGGAGGTTAGACCTGAGCTTCAATGAACTACAATGTTAAATAGCCAGTTTGAGGAGGATGAGTCTGAGAATGTAGGCCAGTTTGCTGATGCTAGAATAGATCCAGAGGTCAGAGAGGAAGGGTTTAGAAGATGAGCAATGAGGGAGGGGCTGAATGAAGGGCAAGAAAATACATAACATTATGAGGAAAATGGTACATAAAAGATACAAGGCCAAGGGTGGGCTTATACTTTGGGCATTGACAAATGAACACAGGATTCTGATTTAATCTCACATCTTGTAATAATTTAATTATTTATAATTATTTGTATAATGCTGGTTTTGCCTCCAGATAGAGACCTTATTTTTTTTAATTGAAGTATATTTGATGTGCAATATTATATAAGTTACAGGTGTAAAATATAGTGATTCATAATTTTTCAAGGTTATATTCCACTTAGGTTAGTATAAAATATTGGCTATATTTCCTATGTTGTACAATATATCCTTATAGCTTATCTTACACATGATAGTTTGTACCTCTTAATCCCCTACCCCTATATTGCCCCTCCCCCCTTCTCTCTCTAGTAACCACTAGTTTGTTCTCCATGTCTATGAATCTGTTTCTTTTCTGTTATATTCACTAGTTTGTTGTATTTTTTAGATTCCACGTGTAAGTGCAGTGTCATACAGTGTTTGTCTTTTCTCTGTCTGACTTAGTTCACTTAGCTCAATACCCTCCAAGTCCTTCCATGTTATTGCAAATGGCAAAATTTAATTTTTTTTAATGACTGAGTAGTATTCCATTATATATATAACGCATCGTCTTTATCCATTCATCTTTTGATGGGCATGTAGGTTACTTCCATCCAGATAGAGAGACTTTGAAAGACTGTCACTTCTTGGTCACTGCTGAATCCTCAGCCGTATCCATCAACACAATTCCTGAAACAAAATAAGGACTCAAGATCCTTTGACTTCCTACTTCTATATTAATGGTTACATGGACCAAAGAAAGAGAAGCCTAATAGCATTTCTTAGGTTAAGCTCTAACTACTGTCACAAAGAGAGAGGAGTGGTAGTGAGAAGAAATATATATTTGTTACTCACTTCATTCCATACTAACAAAATGTGTTTTCTTACCCATTATTATTAGCCAGAGCTCCTCTTTTTTAGTGTTATAATTAGTTGATTGCATGGAACTCCTCATCAGATAATTTTTAAAAATGTTCAGACTTCCCAAAATATATCTGGCTTACAAAATTATAATTTCGACTATGTTAAAATTTGCATTTAAAAAGTCTGGAAGGAAATGTGATAACATGTTCATAGTAGTATGAGAGTGATTTTTACCCTTTAGATCTAATTTCTAAATAGTCTAGATATTTTATTTGTTAGTATTTTAAAGAAGTTTTTATATTTTGTGGATATTAATTTTCTGTTGATTGTATATTGTAAATATTTTATCACAATTTGTTACTTCTTTTAACTGTGCTTTATTTTTAACCGCTTTGTGGAGGTATGATTTGCATACCACAACATTAACCTATGCTAAATATACAATTGAATGGGTTTTAAAAATTTTATATAGTTTCACAGACATCAGTACAACCAAGTTTTAGAACACTTTTCTCACTAGAAAAAGTTCCATTGTGCCCATTTGTATCAACTTCCTCTCCCACTCTCAGCCCCAGAAAATTGCAAATCTACTTTCTACTGTTTTGTCCTCTCTAAATTTTCATATAAATGGCATCTTACAATAAATAATCTTTTGTCTATGGCTTATTTCAATTAGCACGATATTTGTGAGATTCATCTATGTTGTTAAATATATAGTTTGTTCCTTTTTATTGCTGAGTTTTTTAATTTATTTATTGTATGGATATACCATAGTTGTTTATATATTACATTTGATGTTGTAATATACATATTACATTACAAGTTGATGGACAGTTGGGTTATTCTCAGTTTTGGGCTATTATAAAAAGAATTTTGTGAGGGCATATATATTCATTTATTTGGGGTAGATACCTAGGAGTGGATTTTCTGGTTTATATGGTAACTTTATATAAACTGCTAAATTGTTCCAAAGTGGCTGTAACAATGTGTGAGGGTTCCAGTTTTTTCAAATCCAACACTTTGTATTGTCAGTCTTCTATTTCAGCCGTTCTAATGAGTGTGTAGCAGTACATCATTGTGATATTAATTTGCACTTATCTAATGACTAATGGTGCTGGGCATCTTTTCATGTGCTTATTTAATCTGTACATCTTCTTTTTTTTTTTTTGGCGTTACGCGGGCCTCTCACTGTTGTGGCCTCTCCCGTTGCGGAGCACAGGCTCTGGACGCGCAGGCCCCGTGGCCATGGCTCACGGGCCCAGCCGCTCCGCGGCACGTAGGATCTTCCCGGACCGGGCCTGCATCAGCAGGCGGACTCCCAACTACTGTGCCACAAGGGAAGCCCTGTACATCTTCTTGAGTGAAGTGACTATTCAAATCTTTCGCCAATGTATTGTGTTGAGTTGTCTTAGTTGTTGAGTTGTTAGAATTCCTTATGTATTCTGGATACAACTCCTATATGAAATATATGCCTTGCAAATAATTTCTCTCAGTCTATGGCTTGTCTTTTTATTTTTTAAATGGTGTCCTGAGAACAGCAAAATTTTAAAATTTTGATAAAGTGAAATTTATCAATTTAAAAATTTTATTACTTGTGCTTTTTGTGCCACACCTAGGAAATTATCGCTTACCCAAGGTTGCACATTTTTTTCCCATGTTTTCTTCTAAAAGTTCCATAGCTTTAGCTCTTACATTTAGGTCTATTATATATTATAGACTGATATATTTTGAGCTAATTTTTTTTGTGTGTATGAGTGAGGTAAGGACCAATTTTTTTTTGTTTGCATAAAGATGTCCAATTATACTAGTACCATTATTTGAAAAAAAATAAAATTCTTTCCGGCTGATTTAGCTCAGCACCTTTGTAAAATAAATCAGTTAATCTTAGGTCTAATTCTGGACTTTCTATTTTGTTTCATTGATCTGTATGTCTATCCTTCTGCCAAAACCTGATTGTTTTGATTACTATAGCTTTATAGTATCACCTGAAATAAGGTGTGAAAGTCCTCCAGCATGTTTTTTCTTTTTCAAAATTGTTTTGGCTATTCTAGTTTCTTTGTAATTTCACATAAATTTTAGGATCAGCTTCAATTTCTACTAAAAAAAAAGAGCCTCCTGAGATTTTGTAAATATTGCATGGAATCTATAGATCAGTTTGGAAAGAATTGCCATCTCAACAATATTTACTCTTCCAATTCTTGAACATTGTATAGCTCTCCATCTGTTTAGGTATCTGTGGGCATTATTTTTATTATCAGAAAAAAATCAACAACACTTTTGAAACTAGTTTATTTTTTATCAGCACCATATAATCTTAAAGGAGAATGGCTTTCTCCTATAGCTACTAGTTATAGGTAAATGTGTCATAGGCATGTTGGGGGCTGCTCTCATAGAAGTGCTCTGAGCTCTTCAGAATATTGCTGACACTGGTGGTTTATCATGGAAGAAAGAGATGCAGTGAGAGTGTGGTGTGTGGGCTGCAGAGGTCAATGGGTCAAAATCATTCTCAACTGTTCTTTACCACTTGTTTAAGATACTTATAAGAAAGGGTCAATTACTTTGTCCTTCATCATCAATACTAAATATATAATCTTATAGAAAATAAGTGTTCAAGTACTGAATAGTTTTCAGTTATTGAAAGATCATTAGAAAATTCTGGAAAAATTGTTTATGACAGCACTTTTTTTTTTTTTTTTTTGCGGTACGCGGGCCTCTCACTGCTGTGGCCTCTCCCTTTGCGGAGCACAGGCTCCGGACGCGCAGGCTCAGCGGCCATGGCTCACGGGCCCAGCCGCTCCGCGGCATGCAGGATCTTCCCGGACCGGGGCACGAACTCATGTCCCCCACATCAGCAGGCGAACTCTCAACCACTGTGCCACCAGGGAAGCCCTATGACAGCATTTTTAATACATGAAGAATAACAGGTGAAAATATTGCTTTTTTTTTATAGATCATTGTTTATTTTAAGACTTTTCTTGCTGAATTTTATTGATAAAGTAAATTATCTTAAAATGAATGTACTTATCCAAACCAGATAGTTTACATAAATTTTAAAATGTCACTCAAATATCAATTCCAAAGTAAGTAAATAATAAATACCGTAAACCTACTGGAATACTTTAAGAAATACTGTTGTCTGTTAATATTGAAAAATTGAAAAATACTGGATGAATAAAGTAGCTTTAATAAATGAAACAGCAACAACAGCAAACCTTCCTTATATGGAGTGAAAAACATTTTTTCTTTAAAATTTTTCTATTTGAGGAAGCAAAATACATTTGCACTAAGGTATAGTAAACTAAAGAAAAAGAGCAAGCAGTAGCCTGCAGTAACTAAAATGTAACACTCTGTAGCTCCAATTACAGAACTGCAGAATGAAAGAGAAATAAATGAGACACAACAAATATAAACACTTTATATCTCTTACATTCTTGTTATCAGCTTCATTTATAAAGAAAACATGAAAAGAGTTTGCAGTAAAAAAGGAAAAAGATATAAAGCTAACCCAACTACATTCATAAATCAATAAAACTTCCTCAAATATAAATGGACACATTTCAAAAAAATCAACAATTATAATACTACTCATAGTAGAACTTATTAAGATTAAACTATTTCTGCATATTTAATAATTTATTCAACATTATAGGGGATTTACTAATAGCCCAATGGTAACTAACATTTATAGGAGAAAAGAAATTTTATACATAGAAAGGAGAGAGAAAAATGGATAGATAGATAGATATAAACAAATACAACACTTGTACTAGGTATTTTTTTCCCACTGTATTTTGTCTCTCTGAAGGGAACTACAGATCATTTAGTGGGCACATAAAAAGTTTTTGAATGGATGAATGAATTAATCTACCCTGATTTCTTCATTTTATAGATGACAGATTTGTGGTCCAAAGAAGTTAAATGACATTCACTAATGTATGCATGCATACATTTACAAAACAAATCATTTTTGAGCACCTACTGTGTGCTAAGCCCTGAGTTAAGAACTGGGAATTCAAGGATAAACCAAAATCCAAGAGGTACCTAGTCTGTAACTTATTGTTTAGTGGGAGGAGACGGACATTAATTACACAAATAATTAACAACTGCAAATAAGTGCCCAAAAGAGATACATGTGGAACTATGCAGAGGCAGAAGAAAAGGGGATGTAACTTACCCCAGGTTCATAGATGTAACTATCAGATACAGAATATCCCAGATCCATTATCTTTCCAAAATATCTTTAGTTAAGTGGTTGAAAGTACTTAGTGTTCACAGTAGAGGACATCTCTGAAAATAAAATCAGAAGCTGCTAGTATATCATCCCATTATATGAATAAATTAGGCATTCATATACAAACCTTTACAAAGCATTTAATTCTTAAAAATCAAATAAATGAACTGTTTGGTAAATGGTGCTAGGTAAATTAATCATTCTTTTGGCAAAGTAGATTTTCCATTTACATATCATACAAAAATCAATTCCTTTTGACTTAAGGATCTAAATACACTTTTAACAAAACTGAGAAGTATTATAAGAAAATATAATTTTAAAAAAGTATGGGGACAGTATGAACTTCTTAAAGAAGAAACAAAATTCAGAAGCTATAAAGGAAAAGATTGACAAGAGTAACTAAATAAAAGTTAAATTGCTAAGCATGGGAGAAAATATTCTCTCTCTCTCCACACACATACACACACACACCACTATCACTACCACCACTGCCACACAATTATTTCTATAGTATATAAAGAGCTCTGGCAAATCAATAAATAAAAGACAAACAGTCCTACTGAAAAATGGGCAAAAGATATGTGGTGGGAAGACTCTAAAATGGTCTCCAGTGATCCCTGTCTCCTGATTTTCACACCTCTTCTGTAATCTCTTACATGTAGCCAGGATCCAGTAAATTCAACAATGCCAGTGGGAGGTCACTTCTGTGATTAGGTTACATAAGATTGTGACCTCTGTCTTGCTAGCTGTCTATTGCCTCTCAACTTGCACACTTTGATGAATTGAGCTGCCATGTTGGAGAGGCCCACATGGTAAGGAACTGAGAGTGGCTCCTGGCCAACAGTAGGCAAGGAACTGAGACCCTCAGTCCAACAGCCCCTGAGGAACTGAATTCTGCCAACAACCACAGGAGCTTGGAAGTGGATCCTTCCTTAGTTAAACTTTCAAATGAAACCATAGTCTTGTGAGAAACCTAAAGCAAAGGACTCAGTTAAGCTGTGCCAGACCCTGACCCACAGAAACTGTGAGATGATAAATGTATGTTGTTTAAGCCATTAAATTTGCGGTAATTTGTTATGTAGCAATAGATAACTAATACAGGTTATGAACAGGCAATTTATAGAGGAAAAAATATAAATGATCAACAAATATACTGTCAAAATGCTTAATCTCACTAGTGATTAGGAAAATAATATAGAAAAATTACTATGAGATATAAATTTGTACCTATCAGGCTAGTAAAAATGTTGAAGATTGATAATTTCCAATAAAAGCAACAGTAGAAGGAAAAGAGTACTTTCATACAGTGTTGAGAGCAGTTTAAACTGGTACAATTTCCTCCTCAGAGAGCAATTCGGCAGCACCTTTGAAAAGTTTAAGTATATAGACTGTTAACTCAGTTAAATCCATCTCTTGGAATCTATGCTACATAAAGAAAAGAGACGTATCTCAATGTTCATTGCAGCATTTGCTGTTGTAGCAAAATATTGGAAATTATCTAAATTTCCATCAGTGGGGAGTGGTTGAATAAATTATGCCACATTCATACAATCGTAGTCGATAAATGTAGATCTGTGTGTACTAACCTGGAAGTGTTCTCACTACTTATTAATGGGTTAAAAAACAGGTTGATAATGATCTTTTTAGTTTGATCTCATTTCTAATGATACAGATATACACATACATACTTTCATATGTGCACGCGTATGTATATGCATAGGAAAAAGTTTGGAAGGATTCACACCAACTATTACCAGTGGTTACCCCTTAAGGAGTAGAAACAAAGCAGATGGAAGAGGGGCTTTCACTTTGTGCTTCCTATTGTTTGAATATTTTCAGGGAGCAGTTCATCCTTTTTGTACAATATTTGTAATTCTTAAACCAATGAAAATAAATAAAAGGAAATAAAAAACAAAACAAAAGCATTCTTTCCTTGTTGAAGGAGGAGAGCTTTGATACTCCACTTCATCTTGTAACAAAAGAACACTGAAAACAGAAACAGATGTCCCTCATTCAAGCATAGAGAAGGAAGCAAAAATAGGAGGACTGTTTAAGAAGAAAGGTTTTAAAACAAAAGTAATCTCTTAGAATTTAATCTATACAAGCACATATGGTCTACATTTTAAAAAATTATTTTATAATATAAAAGAGAAACAGAAATAACTTGTTCATTTTGCCGCTAAAAACAAAAACTACATTTGATAGCCATGAACATTTCACCAAACAGAAAATGTCCAAGAACAGATAGATAAAACAAACAAAACAATGGAAAGTATTTCTCAAACAGACCAAAATTATATGTGATTAAATGAGGAAACTTGTACAATATGAAATCACCATTTTTATAAGTCAAAACTAGTAAATAATCAGTAGTTTTATATTGTTCTATCAACTGTATAGGAGGGTTCTACATTATACAAGCCTTTGGGAAAATAGCAAAAATAAAGAAATTTAAAAATCTCAAGTTTTGTTTGCGCTCGCTTTTTTTTTTTAATCCTATAAAGCTTTATGGGACAAACCTGAGATCCCACTTTGTTTTCCAGACAGGGAAACTCATTTTTTTTCATAATAAATTACAAGTATAAAGGTTAACATTTGAGGGAATAATTCAGTTGTCCTTTGTGCCTAATTATGTTCAAAGCAGAAAAGAAGAACACAATTTCAGAAAATTATCTTTCATGAAAGCCAAAATGAAGAGATAAAAATTAGAGAAAGCTTTTCCACTGACAGCTAAACTTTGAAGCAATCTCTAGGTAAAAAGAAAGCAGCAAAATTCAGATTGTTTCAAATCTAAATTCATTTTTTTACGAGCAAAGGAAAACAGAGACCCACTTAGCTATAGACAAATGGATTGTTTTAACAGCATAACCTGTAGATATACGTTCAGAGTGAAAAATACAGTATCAGAAGATTTAAAAAGTAGCAAAAGGAATTTTCCTATAAACTGGGATCCTTTATCCCTCAAATGTGCAATTTTACCTAGAAATTCATCGTAAAATAGTTTTACCCTCAAAAAAAAAAAAAAGAAAAGCCCTTCAAACATGGATTAGTTTTTCATTAAAGGTAAGATCCTATGTACAAGAAATTTCTACGTTTTGAAGCATAAATCCACAACCATTGTCCCTGTTCTAATAATCAGAATAGGGTGCATCAGTAAAGATTCTACCCTGTCTTAATAATGAATATTTTCACTGCAAATAACAGATATACACTCAAAATAGCTGAAGCAAGAAAAACAAAAAAAGGGAAAAAGAAGGAAAAAAAAGAGAGAGAGGAGAACGTGGAGAGAGTTGTAAGACTATAGGACTACCTCAAGAAACTGAGGCGTACAATGTACCATTGCACTTCATGAAGAACTAGAACCTGGAAAGAGCCCAGAACCACGTGCTCTATTCATTTCTTTCTCTGTGGACCACATGTTCTCTCATTGCTTTCTCTGTACTTTTGTTCTATTCTTCTTTTTCTATAGACCACTTTCTCTGCTTTTTCGTATGTGTGCCAAGGGATTGCTACCTAAGTTCAGGTGCTAGCTAACATTGGTTAGCATTATCATCTCTGAATGTAAAATTCCAGATTCCTTGGAAGAAAGAATCTGATTAGTCCAGCTTGATGTGTCTATTCCTCATCCTATCAACGTGGGTGAAATTCCATAGGCTAAATATGGCTGTAGGGTCTGAGCCTGTGAAGGGGGAGCAATACTTTTTATATGTTTGTGGGGGAATGGGAAGGGTCATGGTCTAATATACACCCTGATTCTAAAATTCTGTATTTTCAGGCTCACGATATTCCCATCTACAAAATATTCTGAAACATATGCATGTCCATTTGACTTAGTCTCATATTTCTATTGTTTGTAATGTTTATATTATTTGCTCATACGGTAAATACTTGTACCAAGAAAAAAAGAAAAGAATATTGAAAACTAAGAACAACGTAGACTTTCAGAATAATTTAACCACACCTGTATGTTTAATTTTTACACCAAAAAAAATCAGTTCGGTAGGCTGAAAAAAGACATCAGAGTTCTAACCCCCTGAACCTGTGACTGTTATCTTATATAGGACTTTGTAGATCTGATTAAGTTAAGAATTTTGAGATGGGGACATTATCCTAGATTACCCCTGTGAACCCTAAATGTAATAATCATAAGTGTCCTAACAATTATAAGAGGAAGGAAGAGGAAGATTTTACTGCACAGAGAAGGCAATGTGATTCTGAAAGCAGAGATTGGAGTGATGCACTTTGGAGATGGAGAAAGAGGCCACAAGCTAAGGAATATAGGGGACCACTAGAAGCTGAAAAAAGGTAAAGCAATGGATTCTCCGCTGGAGCCTCTGGAAGGAACTAGCTTTGCCAACACCTTGATTTTGACTCAGTGAAACTCATTTTGGACTTCTGACCTCTAAAACTGTAAGAGAATAATGTGTTGATTTAGGCCAAGTATTTGGGGTGTATAAGGTGCAGTACAGAAGAATGAAGCCATGACCAGATCTGTGTTGGGGGGGGTATCAGAAAAGTCCTGATCTTTGAGTTGAGTCTTGAACAAAGTGTAGACTTTGGTCAAGTGAACAAGGGAGGGGAAGGATACTCTAGGGCGAGGGAGCAGTGTGGTGCTGCAGGGCTGTGGTGGATCTGCCGCTGACCAATGTGCAGGGACTAGCTATATGTGGCTATAAGCCTTTTATCATAAAAATTTGGTCATGAAAATTTTCAAACACAAAACAAAGTTGAAAGAATATTACAGTGAACACCCGTATAATGCTTCCCAAATCCTACCATTAATATTTCTATGCTATGTTATCACATATCTATCCACATGAATTTCCAGATACTAAGAGGAAAAAAAAGTATGTGCTAATAAGGATACTTTTATAATAAATTACCATTTTTTTAGTTCTTTCCAAAGTCTGACTTCTGCTGGAATCAAAGTTTATATGAATGTGAATTTTTTTTTTTTTGCGGTACGTGGGCCTCTCACTGTGCAAGCACAGGCTCCGGTCAGGCAGGCTCAGCGGCCATGGCTCACGGGCCCAGCTGCTCCGCGGCATGTGGGAGCCTCCTGGACCGGGGCACGAACCCGTGTCCCCTGCATCGGCAGGCAGACTCTCAACCACTGTGCCACCAGGGAAGCCCTGAATATGGATTTTTGATAAGACTTCAGATAAAGAAATTATATTTGTGGCATTAAATAAACAAAGGAAAACACTATTACAGAAAAATATAATCCATATACTATATAATGCTTTCATGTATCAAGAAAGTGCCCTTTGTTTTGTTTTTAATTTTTGTTTTATTTCGTTGCAGCTGTGAAAAGGTTTATGCTGATTAGGAATACTAGGTTTGTGATTTAAATTATAGTTGGTGGTCTAAATTCTCCCATCCAACTGATAACTGGATTCCAGTTTCTATATTTTTTATGAAGGCTATGCTGTCAAGCCTTCTTAGGATTTTTAATGTTTTATATACTCCTTATGGTAATTTAAGTATGTCACTAAGAATCTCTTATGAATATGTATTAAAAATATAAAGAAAATGAAAAGATGTGCTGAGAAATAATCTCTCTTATAAATGAGTACTTTGCTAATGCATATTCCAGGTGAGAACGTTTTAGAAAAAGAGACATTTCTGAGAATGTATGAGATCTAATTTAGAACCATGCCTTAGTTCAGTTGTTCTAAACTTCAGCGCTCATAGGAATTACCTGTCAGTCTTATAAAAATGCAGAATCTCCCAAATTCTAATCAGTAGGCCTAGGACAGGGTCCAGAATCTGCATTTCTGGCAAAGGATGCAGACAGTGCAAGAGCACACTTTCAGAAACACTATTGAGAAAGTCCCAATTCTGCGGTGCTCACATTTGACTGAGCATATCTTCATAGATCTCCCCAGTCCATTTGGACAAGATATCAGTGACTTTTTATTGAGTACTTATTACACGTTAATATTAGAACTATGAGGACAGGTTATTTGAACTAATCCTCCTGCTAAAAACAACTGAAAAATACTGGGTGAAATATGTTTTTAAATATCTTCTTAAAAGTATCTTATCATTAGGTAAGAAATTGGCAGGCCAAAATCCAAGTGAAGGTAGAAATCCTGAGTGTAGCTGAGAGCCAAAGCTGCTTTTGGTCTGAGGGTATTTGCTCAAAGGGGGAAATTGAGGGTCTATTTTCATAGTTTCAGCTTATGAGACACTCAAGCTAGGCAGTCTAAATGGTAAACCGTCTCCCAGTAAAGCTGGGACTCAAAGGGGCAAGACCCCAGAGTACGATGACCCAGAAGCAACACCCGAAACCCTCACCGCTAGAGAAAACAAGGAAAGTCACCCCTGTTCTGGGAGGCTGGGGAGGAGAGGAGGATATTTCTGTGAAACTTTTAGCCACAGCTAGCATTTGTGCTGTTTTTCAGCCCAAATTTATATCACCTGAGTGGTACAAAACTATTACATTATGTAATCAGAAAGGGGATGGATGGTCAACCTGGAGTCTCATAGAGTGGGAGCCTGCCAGGAGGTCTCCAGCCTAAACCAGGGTAGAGAGTACCTGACATTGTTTCTCCACCCTCCCTTCTAACAGGCAAGATCGTAGTTCAATTGCACCAGCAAGAAAGATAATCAATGTAGCTCACCTGGCTCTGATTCCTGCTCAATTTCTTGCTCAGTAACCTGCTGATTAAAAACTTACTTTGCAAAGAAATAAACAATTACTTTTCATAGAAATATTTCATAGGTTTGGAATATATTAGTGTATGGATACCAGAATTTTGATATTTATATAAATTTGCATTGTTTTATATACCAGTATTTTGAGTTCAGTGTTATAAGTCTGTCCCCTAGAAATTGTTTCTTGCTGCACCAGCAAGAATAGAGTTCCTCAGCCAGGAGGGCTGAAAATAACCTGCCTGTGAAGTCTTTTGTGAGTTATTGCCATGCTGGGAAGTCTTGTCTGGAGGCCATCCAGTCAGGCTACGAACCCATTGCTTCTGAACAACTATAGGACATTTCTCCGCAGAATTAGCACCCTCAAAAGAAACATTTAATTGTTTCCCACAGAATCCCTAAGAGCAGAGCAGATCAGGTATGCTATCTCTGGAAAGAGCGCTGTCCTGGGAGTCAAAAGAAGCAGGTTTAGATTCTGCCACTGCTAATTACTAGCTCAGTGGTTATGGGCTGTTTAAACAATTTTATCCAAAAAAAGAAAAAAAGAAAAGAAAAGTAGGGGGAATTCCCGGGCAGTGCCGTGGTTAGGACTCGGCGCTCTCACTGCCGTGGCCCGGGTTCAATCCCTGGTCGGGGAACTAAGATCCCACCAGCCACACGGCGTGGCCAACAGAAACAACAACAACAACAAGGTAGGATTAATTAAAAAAGAAAATAAACAATTCTATCATCTGTAAAATGGGATCAATAATATTTACCTTACAGTATAACCGTGAATATTGAATAGAATAACATATATGAACATGTCTAACATAATGCCTGACATTTAACAATAAATATCAATAAGTGTTGGTTTCCTTCCTTGCTTCCACTACTTGCTAATAATACAGACACACTCTAGAATTTTTTTCTCCTCCTCCTATCAAGTTGTGTCTGGAAGAGCTGGTGGTTGGTTTGCTGCTGCAGCTAATCACAGTAAGGAGAAGAATAATATAGAAAAATCAGTGCCAGCTTTTATCAAGGAAATTTGGTTTTCTAGATCCTTCCCTTACCCCCAAAGAAAGAGGAAAAGAAAGTGCAAAGAAGTTTGAGAGGTAGTGGCTATAGAAGTGTGAGGGAAAGCAGTGCAGGGTGATGTCCTAGAGATCAAGGGAAGAAGGAATATCAAAGAGGGAGTGATCAAAATGTTGTAGAGCATGAAACCAATTCAAATGTTATAGAGAAATCAAGTAAAATAAAAGACTGAGAACTTCCCATTTAACTTAGTAACTTGAAGGCCACTCGTGGCCTTAGCAACAGCATTTCAGTGGAACTGAAAAGGAAGCTGGTTTGCAACAGGTTGAGAGAAGGAGAAAAGGAAGTAGACTAGAAGAGTTTGGACAAATGTTTTCATGTCTGGCTATGAAGGGAAGGGAAGAGGTAAGGCAGTAGCTATAGAAGGACATGAAGTTGAGAATGTGTGCTTAGATAGGACAAAACTATAGGAGTTAAAATACTGGATGGAGATGAGACAACAGAGAATGGAAAGTACAAGACACAGAAGACAAGATGATGAAGAGAAGGAAATTCCTTAAGAGGCAGAAGAAGCTGGAACCAGGGCTCAGGTGGAAAGATAAGCCTTAGAGGGAGGGATACCTATTTTCCTATAAGAGTTGAAAAGGCAGAGTGTACACACAGGTTTACTTAAAGATATGGAGCCAGGAAGTTAAACAAGCACTTCTTGGATGGCTTCTGTTTTCTCTGTGAAGTAGGAATTTAAGTTGTCTTTTAGGAGGAAGGAGGAAGGAGGGGGAGTGTTAGATGTTGAAGGGAAGTGGAGAAAGTAAGAAAAAGAAAAGTCTGGTACATGGAGGAGAAAACTGACCAGAGAAACATAGTAAGATGTTAGAGCCACACTGAGGGCCCCACTGAAACTGAGCACTCTGAATTTATACCGGTAGCAAAATGTAGGGCTCTGTCGTTCAGACACTGTAGAGGAAATAGCTGGGTTTTCCCACTGCATTGCATAACGTTGTGCTGGTAAACACTTCCCAACTGCTTTTAGGGGGTACAGTAGGAGGAGCCCTGGTTTGCAGCAGTGGTGTAAATACTCCCACCACGTCAGACTTCAAGCTACCAATGTGATGTCATTGAACTCAGACTTGGGAAGAGATGCCCAGTGGCACACTGATATGTGGTATTCCCGTCATACAAATACAGTAGATGTAAATAACCTTAATCGCATAGAAAATTGTGAAGTGTAGTACAATAAAGAAGTGATGAGTTTTGATTATTTATTACCTTTGTTTTTATATAATTTTCTTAATAGTAAGTGTATATAATTTAATTTTTAACAATAACCATATCTGACTTGCAAATTTCCTGAGAAGTTTACAATCAGCTCTCTCAAGACAGCATGAGCTGGTCCAACATACCACTGGTTGTGGGAAACCAGCTTGAAATGGCCTACAGTAATAGATTGGGTGGGGTTGGGGGCAGGGAGAGAGCTGAGATAAAAATGACAAGATTGCTTTCCCCAGGGCCAGGGACTCTGGGCCTGGTAGAGGAAACCTGAGTTCACTAGAAAAGAAGGCTAGAAATGGTTGAGAAAAGCTTGCCTCTGGGGGAGGGTCAAACGATTCAATATTAGAGTGGTTATCAAGCTTGTATCTATTTTGTGACCCTGAGTTTTCTCTCACTGCACTATAAATAGCTTTTAAACGTCTGATGGAATAGGTTGTCACAGAGGACAGGTGCTGCAGGAGAAGAGCAGGGAGAGTGATTGTGGACCCAGGGGCAGGAAACCTGGGCCCCCCTGGATAATGTCAGAAGAAAGTCACCTCTACAGAGGCAAAACCAGCTGAGAATCTTGCTGTTCACAGTTTCTCTGCACTGTGTTTTGTCTTATGTTGGCAGGGAGATAGTTGGGCGATGGAAGCCTTCTTCAGTTCTAAAATTGTACAATAGGAATAAATGCTGTATCTCAGTTTCTTCTATCAAATAGTTTACTAAAGAAACTTAAACAAAAATCTTTCTTTGCACAGAGAACAGGAATAATTTCACTTCAATTCTATTCAGTACACTTTTCTGGTGTTGGAAAGTCACTTTCCACAAAAGAGCTAACACGTTAGCGGCGTCATCTTGGCTTTTATAATCATGACTGGGTGTGATTCAGAATCATGTTTGGTGTGATTTACCTCAGCAGGCAGCATTTTCACTCTTTTCAAAGAAAATATTTCACAGAGTAGCTACATTATCAGCATCTCCTTGCTTGCAAAAATCCTGCCTACCGTATGATCTTGCAATCCTACTTTGGGGAATATATCCAAAGGAAATGAAAATGGGTTGTTGAAAAGATATCTGCATTCTCATGTTTATTGCAGCATTACTCATAATTGCCAAGATATGGAAACAACCTAAGTGTCCATCAGTGGATGAATGTGTAGAGAAGATGTGGTGTATATATATATATATATATATATATATATATATATATATATATATATATATATACACACACACAATGGAATATTATTCGGCCACAAGAAAGAGGGAAATCCTACCACTTACAACAACATGGATGGACCTTGAGGGCACTATACTAAGTGAGAAAGTCAGAATGAGAAAAACAAATTCTACATGATCTCACTTATAGGTGGAATCCTAAAAAGCCAGCTCACAGAATCAGAGAGTAGAAAGGTGGTTACTAGGGCCTGGAGTGTTGGGAAATGGAGGAGATGTTCTTTAAGGGTATGAACTTGCAACCAGTAGATAAGTAAGTCTGGAGATCTAATATACAGCACAGTGACTATACTCAATAATATTGTACCATAAACTTCAAAGGTGCTAAGAGACTAATCTTAATTTTTCTCACCAAAAAAAAGAAATGATAATTTTGTGACACGATAGATGTGTTAGCTAACTACACTACAGTGTTAATTATATTGCAGTACATAAATGTATCAAATCAACATGCTATACACCTTAAACTTACACGGGCGTTATATGTGTGTTTTATGTGAATTACATCTCAATTTAAAAAAAAAGAAAAAGAACTGGGCCAGGCCCAGGTTCAAATCCCAGCCCTGACACTTACAAATTTGGGGACCTTGGGGCAAGTCACTGAACCTCAGTTTTCTTCTCTTCAAAAGTAGGATAATGATAGGTACTTCCCAGGTAGTCATGATGATTTGATGAGATAAAATATAAATATACAATAGGACTCAGAAGAATGTTTAGCATTCAATAGTTGTTTGCTCTCATCTTCTCTCATCCCCATAGCTTTCTTTTTAAAATGATAAAAAGAGAAGCTGGTAATAATTTTTTTTTTAACGTCCTGAACTTGACTTTATGTTTGGTAACCTTGCCTCTTTAGAAACACACACACATGTATATGCTGGTCTCTCTTCCAGGAATGCTCCACTTTCTCACTCTCACCCCAGCAAACAAATAAATTATGTCACTTGCTACTGCTCTGATTAGAAACATGAACAAGGCAAAGAGGTGGTAAGACCTAGTATACTGAGTGGCTAGGTCATAGCCTCGTCAAATTTCATGTCTCCTATTAAAGTTATCAATATATCTTCATGTGTTTGTCCTGCATTCCGGTGTATGGAGATTCACTGGGTCTATGTTCAACTGGGATAACTGGTTTCATGGGTATGTGCTAAGCCATCTTCTAGGTAGAGTTTGGAGACCCATGCTGGACCTTGATCTAGTGTGTAGGTGTTTTAGTGTATTTAACGATCACGAATGTTCCATTTGTTCTAGAGAATGTGTACCCCAGAGTTGTACAATGATACGAAATGCATGGCCCAAGAAAATAAGTATCACATGATACACGTTTTTTTAAAATGAGGGTTGCTGCTTAGGTCTGTGCCATCTAGTAATAATTTGCCCCAAGAAACACATTAAGCCTGGGTATCAATTTATTGGGCAGCCCTGTATCTCACCAACAATTGAACTGGAGTCCTGGAAGGCCATTACAATGGAATGAATAACCTAATCTCTTCTGCAAAATCAGCACAGGATTCTAATTTACACTTATCAAAAAAAATCATTTCTTTCCAAATTAACCAATCAGTAATATAATGTTAAGGCAATTATATTAGACAATGTTTCCAAGAGATTAAATTACATCAAATTAATCCTATGTTGGCTTGGATCTTCAGGCCAGGCATTTTCCAGGGGCCACGTGCTATGAATATTTGTGCCACATCTGGGTTTCTGTGGGCCAAAAGGGTACAAATGACACCAAAATGGTATAATCATAACATGTATTAAACATACATACACAGGCTACTCTGTAATGAATTATAATTAACTAACTTGGAGCAATCAATTAGGAAAGGTTAAAGAGGCTAATATCAGTGCTGGGAAAAGAAGAAATTCAACTGCCAGCAGTAAAACATTAAAAAAATATTTCTAGAACAAGTTGTAAAGTATAAATGAATGAAAAGATGAATATGTGTAACAGTCAGCAGTGTATCCAGAATGCTTTTTTTTTTCCGGACGCGCAGGCTCAGCGGCCATGGCTCACGGGCCCAGCTGCTCCGCGGCATGTGAGATCTTCCCGGACCGGGGCACGAACCTGCGTCCCCTGCATCAGCAGGCGGACTCTCAACCACTGCGCCACCAGGGAAGCCCAGAATGCTTTTTAAAAACACATGCTTTCCTAACTCAATAGCTATCTTCACCAACATCACATCACATGCACACGTATAAATCCAAATCAAAAAAATGATTTTTTTTCTCACTAGGCACAATCCAATATGTTTGAAAACAATAATTTGGCAACTTGATAGAAACAGAGAGAAGATAGCTGCCTGCCAAAGTAAAGGGCAATGAAAAACTGCATGGCATCTTTCTGGTTTTGTCAGAAGTTTCCGCTTTAACCATTTCATGCCAGATGTGTCAGTGGGCATTTCAGACTCTCTTTGGGAATTGGTGTCCTGAGGCCTGGCACAATGTAATTCCTAAAGGAAAGAAATTCCATTATTTCAGTGCTTAATATGAACTAGCTTGTTAGCTATATGTTATCTAATTTAATCCCTCTCTAACAGCTCTATCGGTAGGGAGGTATTAGCATCCCAATTTTGCCAATGAGGAAACTGAGGCTTAAAGTTTCATGGCTAATTTTGGCAGAGAACTCACTCCTCAAGCCATCCTAGCGCATTTCATACCCTGCAAGCTGCCTCTCCTGGCACAAAACCCATGCTGTAAGAAACGTCTATAACATGTGATTCCACTGACCTTCGGGAGACTAAGCCCAAATCAGCAGGAAATGGTTGCTGTTTGGAGGGGCGACAACATGAAATGCCAGCCCAAACAAAAAACTTCTCTACTTTCAAGGACGATTTGGACTTCAGTCCAGCAGACATTTATTGAGTACCTTCTATGACCAGAGCCTGTGCTATGTACTTTCACGTATCTCTTTTGTCACAACAAATGATTTTATTGGGATGCACTAAAGTAATAGAAGCTTCCTATATAAATAAATAAATAAGGACTTCCCTGGTGGTGCAGTGGTTAAGAATCCGCCTGCCAATGCAGGGGACACGGGTTCGAGCCCTGGTCCGGGAAGATCCCACGTGCCACGGAGCAACTAAGCCCTGGCACCACAACTACTGAAGCCCGTGTGCCTAGAGCCTGTGCTCTGCAACAAGAGAAGCCACCACAATGAGAAGCCCGCACACCGCAAGGAAGAGTAGCCCCCGTTCGCCACAACTAGAGAAAACCTGCGCACAGCAACAAAGACCCAACACAGCCAAAAATATAAACAAACAAATAAATAAATTTATATTTTAAAAAAATAGAGTGCACCCTGTGGTTAAAAAGGGCACATTTAGAATTTTCTCTGCATCTCTTATTTCTGGGAAGGGATGTGATTACTGTCTTAAAAGCAAGCTCATTTGAATGCCCAAACATCAGTTGTAGACACTTATTTCGTTTTCTTTAATCAAGCTCTGTGTTTTTCAGTCCTTATTGTGACTAAGAATTAGGGCTATATACCCACTTAATTAATTAATTGATTATTGATTGATTTTTTCTTTATCAACAATTTTACTCAACAATAAGCAATTTTACTCAACAATTTTACTCAACATACTTAAAAGACGAGACATAACAAAAGATTTCAGGAGAGATAATATACCAATGTCGTACATATCACAGCGAGGCCATGTTGAAGCTCATTAAAATGTTTTCCTTCCCGGGTAAGAACACTTGCTCTTTCTCTCTCTTTCCCTGTCTCTGACTGTCCATCTCTCTTGATTTATTTTTTTTTCCCCTGGGGGTTCTCTGGTTGAAATCAAAGCAAGATTTTGCAACAGCTCAGGAGACTGGACTCCATCCAGCACGCTCCCAGGAAAAGCATGAGTATGCCATTGATAAGCAGGACTACGATCACGGCAAAAACGAAGACAGTTTGCACGTCCAGGGTCATGGTCCAATGCAGAGCA
Source organism: Pseudorca crassidens (assembly GCF_039906515.1). Classification (NCBI taxonomy): domain Eukaryota; kingdom Metazoa; phylum Chordata; class Mammalia; order Artiodactyla; family Delphinidae; genus Pseudorca; species Pseudorca crassidens. The sequence goes on from NC_090297.1 coordinate 79,792,987, forward strand.
CTGTAGTGTTCCGGATGGGGCGATGCCAGTCTCTGTTCTGTCAGACTGTCTATATAGCCACCATGCTAGAAAGGAGAAGGAAGTCGAGTGGTTAGGGAAGGGCTGGGTTTGGCGCCCAAGTATGGTACGGGAGAGAAGGAAGGGGGCATGGGGACAGGGGTGCTTGCTTCCTCCCTTCTCGGGACTGAGCTGATCTTCCTTCCCTAGCTGAGAAATCTTAGCTTACGCTGAAGTCCCAGCATGCTCTCTCGGGCTCCACGGAAAAGGCAAAATCCTGGCTTTGAAAGTGAAAGGCGGGAGGAACCAGCACGACGTTCTCCGGCGCCTTCTCGGGCTGTCTGTCCGTGGGTGCGTCTGGTCTGCCTGCCTGGCTACTGGTCAGCCTCCGTCTCCCCTACTACAATTCGCTCGCTTTCCTACGCTCGCTCTGTTCGCGGGGCTCCCGTCTGCCAGCCACTCTTTCGGTCCCTGACTCGCCAGCCCTCTCGCTCTTTTCTCCCCCTATGTACCCATTTTAGAAAATTTTCAAGGATAACTTTGAGTTATGCAATGTTCCACCTTCAGGCTGACTTTAGTGCTTAACACCTGCTTCAGATACGACCCTTTGATAGACTAGGACTGGAGAAGCTGCCAATAATTCTGATGTCCACGTTGGTGTCATCCCCTTCTTTGGGGGAACCTCCCCCTCTTTCCTGCACTCTAATCCTCTGGTCTGAATGGCTTTCTTCTTATATGATTTCATCCCTGGCCCCAGCGATTGGTTCAAGAGGTTAACACATGACCCAAGTTGAAACATCACAACTCTCTCCCAGGATTTTCAAAGCGGAGCTATAGAGATTCACACACTATCTCCCTTCTGGCTGCAGCCCTCTGAGAGTGTGAGCCTGAAGCCACCCTTGTAGGAATAGAGAGTCAACTCTGATTGCGCTGGAGCCTTTGGACCCAATCTTTCCTCAGGCCAGCTCTATCCTGCCCTTTTCACAATTTAGCTATGTGAGTCAATAGATTTTCTGTCTTCTTAGGCAAAAATTGGGGTTTTGCCTCCTGCAACCAAAAGACTTCTGACTAAATACATCAATGAAATATTTTTTTACACTTACCTGAGAGGGAGTATGCTATAATAGAAGGCATGCTGGACTTGAAATAATATTAGAAAGGACTTTGAAGTTTATGAGGTATCAAGGACCTATTATTGACATGTAGTGACATGTAGTGGGATAGAGTGTGAGAGAGATTTGGCTCGGAATCAAGTGGTTCATTCAGCCCAGCTCAGGGGCTGGTCAGCCTGCTGCTGGGACCCAGATGCATCAGAATTAACTTCACAACCTGCTTAAGATGATCTGCTTCACACTGCCCATTCGCCATCGAGCTGTGGCGACTCATCTTCTTTCAACCTTAGGCCCACAGACATGGCAGAGCCCTTGCTGTCCTTCCCAGCACTGCGTTAACCCTGAGCACAACTGTGGTGAGTACCAGTCCTGAGCACTGGCTGCAGTACAGATATAATAGCTCACAGGAACCGCTAAACCATTGAACTGCAGGAGCAAGGACAAAGAGTGGGGACGTTTAGAGGCCCACAGAAGTAGGTTTTAATTTAATTCTGTTGCTTCCTGACTCTGTGAATTCTCTGAGTGCCTGATTTTTGTATAAAGTGGGGATAATAGTACTTTAAACTTTAGTGCATTTATGAGAATTAAATAACTGTGGAAAGTATATGGTATACTGCTGGCACACAGTTGGCACTTAGTGTGTGGTAGTTGTGTTGATGATGATGATGGTAGGTGATGGTAAGTGATGGTAACATTATGACTGTAAAGTATTCTCATTCTTTCCAGTAGAGAAATGCAGCATAGGAAAACGGTTCTCTTTCCTTAGGGCCATGTGAAGAGTTACTAACAAAGATAGGATTCAAATAACTGACTCATTTTAGGGATTTGCGTCTTCTTATGAGCCGAAGTGTTCAAATGATAAAAGTGCTTAGCTAGTTTCACGCAAGAAGTGTGAATCACTATTACCTTGCTTTTGATTTGTTTCTATATTTCAGTTTACAGAACTAAATTTAATGGAAGTATACTTTTAAAATGTCTTAGACCCTGATTTAGGGTGGTACTTTCTCTTAGATTATACTGGAAGCATACTTCTAAATTCTTCCTTTGTGGTTCTGATGCTTTTCAAAATTTTAAAATTTTCTTCACATTTTTCAAAGGTAAGGCATTTTTTTCTATCTTAACAAAAAGAAAATGAAACTATTGCATTTCCCCAAAGATACGTCTTGAGGAAAAGCAGATCCCTGAGAGGATATTATTAACTGTCTGCTTCTTATAATTGAGGCCTCTTCTCAGACAACTCTGCTGTTTAATCTCAGCTCTCACCAATAACCCTTTCTGCTTTTTGATCAAGTGTTTAATTTCCTTGAAAGATTTTCTCAGATTTCAACTGTTACTGAAAGGATTTTCATTTTACCCTAACCCTTTAATGGCTAAATCTTGCATATCCATTATTTCAAAAAAGGGTATTTCTGTTCATCTAAGTAAATAGTTCAAGGATTTAATCTTCTTTTCTTGCCTATTACTGCTGAAATGAGGAGTTATTTGGAAACTTCTTTTGCTAAATGACTATCTTGTAAAAAACAGGTAAAATTAAGTGTCTCCAAAAACCAATCTTGGACAACTCTCAATTATCTACAGCAATATAGACTAAAGCATAGATTACTAAACACGAGACATTTCTGAACCTGATTTTGGTCATTCTTTTACTTTCTTCCAAGTAAAATGTATGTGTTTAACACTCAATTCAGGTTTTTCTTTCAATCCTTCAAAACCTTCTAATTTTGGAAAACATGAAATATTCATAAGGAGGTAACAGGAAAAAGAAGAAAGAGGTGGCCAGGATAACACAAAAGTCTAAGGGTAAAAATTATTGCCATTAATATTGAAATATGTAAGAATATGTTTTTAAAATATATATATATATACATAAATATATAACAAATCAATCCAGTGTGGATTTTGCCAGATTTTTCCATAGACTTCAATAAGACTTCAACTTATCTCAGTCCTAACCTTAAACCCTAGTTGACTCCCAAATCTCCATAGGGTTAGTTCATGTGTACTAAGGAATTTGGTTTTATAAAAAAACGAAGTTTGGCCTTTGCCCTCAGCTTCTGGGAGGCACTCTGTCATAGGAGTGTGTTTGTTTAGAGCAGGAGCTGGCCACACCAGGCTTTAGGGTAAGGCTGACCCTATCTAACAACCTTAGGGTAAGGTCTGGTCACAGGAGAAACATGTGACTTAGGAATCACAACCATGTGACTTAGGGTCAGGGCTTTGGATCATGCAGTATCATTGAGACTGTGTTCACTCATCATGCCTATATAGTGAAGCTCCAATGGAAACTCTGGACATTGAAGCTCAGGTGAGCTTCCCTGATTGCAATACTCCATGTGGGTTGTCATACATTGATGTTGGGTGACTACGCATCCTGACCTCAAGGGGAGTAGGCAGTGGAAACTTCATATTTGAAACCCTCTCAGGCTCTGCCCTATGTGTCTCTTCATTTGGTCCATTTTATCTATATCCTTTCCCTGTAATTAAACTCTAACCATGAGAATAATAGCTTTCTGTGAGTTCTGAGTCATTCTAACGAATTATAGAAGCTGAAGGTGATTTGGGGAACTTGGAGTCGATGAGGCCAGTCTTGGGGGCTGTGCCCTAAACTTTGAAGTTTGTCTAACTGGGTGGTGCTCCTCTCCAATTCTCCCACTCTGTCACTACCTCTATTATAGCATCTAATACATTGTTCTTTTTAGTTTGTTTGTTTTCTAATATTTAATTATGTTATGGCAAAAAAATGCTCAGAGAGTAGAAAAGGCTTTGTAGTGTGTGGTGGTTTTATTAGCAGTAGTAGTATAGAAATAATGAGAAAACTAAGGTTCAGAAGGATGAAGAATCTTGCCCAAAGTCACATAGTTAATAAGTGTAGATCCAGGATTCACTGGAGCCTGGTTCATTCTGGCTCCAGAGTCCAGGCTATTAACCACCACATTATTTTGTCTCTGCATTCATTGCAAGTAACAGAAACACAACACAAAACTTAAATTCTATGCCCCACAGGAAACAATAACAAACAAGGAATTCATTGTTATAAGTTCTCCTCCTCCCCCTCCTCTTCCTCCTCTCTCTCCTCCTCACTCTGCCTCTGCTTTTGTCTGTGCAAGACAGATGAAAACAACAGATGTAGAGTACAGGGGAGAAGGTAGTAATAAATGGGGAGATTTCCAAGGGAAAACCCACTCGACCTGTGGACAACTGGATCTGGAAGATAAGAAGGAGGGAAAAATCAACAAAACCTTTAAGGTCTGAGCACAGGCTCCGGGCGCACAGGCTCAGCGGCCATGACTCACGGGCCCAGCCGCTCCGCGGCATGTGGGATCTTCCCGGACCCAGGCACGAGCCTGTGACCCCTGCATCGGCAAGCGGACTCTAAACCACTGCGCCACCAGGGAAGCCCCCTTTAACCAGGTTTTTAACATGGTTAGCTTGGAAGATATTATTGTTCATGATGGAGCGAGGCAATTTGGAAGGAAGGTAATAAGTTCATTTTTTAAAAACTCTACTTTATTAATGTATAATTTATATTCAATAAAATTCACACATGTTAAGCACACAGGTTGATGATTTTTTGATAAATGTATATACTATGTACCCAGCATCCTAAACAAGGTGTAAAACATCTGCAGGTCCCCAGGAGGTTCCCATGTGGCCCTTCCTTCCCCCATCGTGCCCCACAACCATTAATCTGATTCCTATGACTGAAGGTTGATTTTACCTCTTCTACCACTTCATATGAACAGAACTATACTTCTTTGTATGTTCTTTGTAACTGTTTTCTTTCACTCGGTATAATAGCTGTGAGATTCATCCATGTTGCTGCATATATCAGTATTTTGGTGGAGGAGGTGGTATAGTATTTCATTGTGTGAATATACCACTATTTGGTCATCCCTTTACCTGTTCATGAACATTTGGGTAGGTTTCCAATTTAGACTAATTATAAATGAAGTTGCCATAAACATTCAGGTACATATCTTTTATGGTCAGATATTTTCATTTCTTATGGGTAAATACCCAGGAAGCAGAATTACTGGCTCATAGGGTTGATGTATGTTAACTTTTCAAGAAACTGCCAAATGTCTTTTTGAAGTGGTTGCACCATTTTACACTCCTGCCAGCAAAGCATAAGTGTTCCCATTGCTTTACATTCTTGCCAGTCATACTGTTGCCAGTCTTTTAACTTTTAGCCATTCCAGTGAGGGTGAAGGTTGTATCTTATTGTATTTTTTAAACAGCTTTATTGAGGTATAATTTGCATACCATAAATATTCACCCATTGTAAGTGTACAGTTTAATGATGTTTAGTAAATGTAGAGACTTGTATAACTTACCACAAACCAGTTTTAGAATATTTCTATCACCCCCCAAACTTTCCTCATGTTCACTGTAATCAGTCTCTGCTCCCACTCTCAGCCCAAGGGAACCACTGATCTGCTTTGTCTCTATAAATTTACCTTTTCTGGCTATTTCATGTCATGGTATTATATAATAGGTAGTCTTTTGTGTCTGGTTTCTTTTGCTTATCATAATATTTTTGAGGTTCATCCATGTTGTAGTTTGTATGTCAAGAACTATGAAAATCTGAAATTTTACCCTGATGGCCAGCTAACAAGTTAGCCTGCCGCAGTTTCACGGCTGCTGACTGAAGACGTGAGGCTCCTGGGTCGGGGAGAAAGGATTTCATTACTCACGGCCTAGCAGGCAGCAGGAGCTTCATGTTTGTGCTGATTCCCTGTGCCTCTCCAGTCCCACAGGGATGACGCAAGTGGTCCCAGATGGATGCTACACAGGCAGAGGGTTTATGTCAAAATTGAGGAATCCTAAGCTTAGGAAACCTAGTTTTTTTGTAATGGGCTGCAAGCAAACCAGCTCAATTTTTGTCCTGGAGGCAAACATTGTCTTTATTAAACTGGACATCAAGCAAATCATTCCTCCGCTCCAGGGTGAGGCAGTATCTCAATCTTTTAGAGCTGTTTGCTAAACAATCATCCGTGAAGAGATGGTCTGAAACCAAGGCAATCAGTGCCTCAACTCATGGAGAATTGTCTCCAAACAATATATCAGTAGTTTCTTCAGTAGTTTCTCTTTTCTTTCCCCCTCCTTTCCTTCCTTCCTCCCTCCTTCCCTCCCCCACTTCCTTCCATCCTTACTTCCTTTCCTAAATAATATTTCATATAAATAAAATATTGCTTACATAAAGAAAGAAAAACATTTTGTGTAGTATATCACATTTCATTTATCCTTCATCAGTTGGTATTTGGATTATTTCCAGTTTTTTTTTTTGGCTGTGCCACGCGGCATACAGGACCTTAATTCCCTGACGGAGCCTTAACCACCAGACCACCAGGGAAGTCCCTGTTTCCAGTTTTTGGCTCTGATAAAGCTGCTACGATTCACAGGCATGATTTTGTGTGAATATATGTTTCCATTTCTCTAGATTCTTAGGAGTGGAACTGTTGGACTGTATGATAACTTTATGTTAAACTTTTTAAGAAACTGTCAAACTGTTTCTAAATTGGCTGTACCATCTTACATTCCCATCAGGAAAGTTTGAGTGTTTCAATTTCTACATATCCTTCCCAACACTGAGTATGATCTGTCTTTTTGATAGTAGCCATCCTAGTAGATATGAAGTGGTATCTCATTGTACTTTTAATTTGCATTTCCCTAATGCCTAATGCTGTTAAGCATCTTTTCACGTGATTTTAGCAATTTGTATATTTGCCTTCATGAAATGTCTTCTTAAATCTTTTTCCCATTTTATAATTGGACCATTTGTCTTTTTATTATTGAGGTATAAATGTTCTTCATATATTCTATGCAACTTCTTCATCATATACGTGATTTGCAAATATTTTCTCCCAACTTGTCTTTTCATTTTCTTAACAGTGTGTGCTGTTTTTCTTATTATTAGCTTTTCATAAAAAAATTTATTGAGACATAATTTACTTACCATAAAGTTCACTTGTCTAAAGTGTACACTTCAATGGCTTTTAGTATACTCACAGATTTGTGCAATATCACTGTACTCTTCTTTAGAACATTTTCATCATCCTCAAAAAAAGCATTGTACCCTATAGCAGTCATTCTTCATTCTACCCTCAGCCTACCCCCTGGCAATTCGGAATCTACTTCCTGTCTCTAAAGACTTACTTATTCTGGACATTTCATATAAATTAGTCATATACTATGTGGTCTTTTGTGACTGACTTCTTTCACCTAGTATAATGTTTTAGAAGTTCATCCATGTTGTAACATATATCAGTACTTCATTCTTTTTTTATTGTTGGTAATATTCCATTACATAGTTATGTCACATTTTGTTTATCCATTCATCAGCTGATGGACATTTGGGTTGTTTCTACTTTTTTGGCTATTATAAATAATGCTGCTATGAACATTCGTATAGAAGTTTTTGTGCGGACGTATATCCTCATTTATCTTGGGTAGATATCTAAGAGTGAAATTGCTGGGTCAATATGATAACTATATTTGACATTTTGAAGAACTGTCAAATCGTTTTCCAAAGTGTCCGTACCATTTTACATTCCCACTGGCAGTATAAGTGTGTTCCAATTGTTCTACTTTCTCACCGACGCTTTCAATTACCTCTCTTTTCAATTTTAGTCATTCTAGCAGATGTAAATTTGGTATCTTATTGTGGTTTCAATTTGCATTTTCCCAATGACTAATGGTGCTGAGCAGCTCTTCATGTGTGTGTTCACCATTTGTATATCTTTGGGAAAACATCCATTGAAATTCCCTGCCCATTTTCTAATTTCATTATTTGTTTTTTAGTATTGAGTTATAAGAGTTCTTTTATATTCTAGATATAAGTGCCTTAGCAGATTAATGGTGTTTTTTGAAGTGGCAAAGTTTTCCATTTTGGTGAAGTGCAATTTATCAATTTATCATTTTTGCAATTTATCAAAGCAAAAATGAGTTTGCTTTTGGCATTGTACCTAAGAAATCTTTGCCTCATCCAAAGTCACAAAGATTTTCTCCTATATTTTCTTCTGAAAGTTTTATAATTTTAGCTATTATATTTAGGTCTGTGATCCTATATTGAGGTATTTCAGACAATTTTTTTTTTTGTATTTTGTGAAGTAAGTTCATTTGTCTGCACATAGATATCCAATTCCAACACTTATTTGTTGAAAGGGCTACAGTTTGCTTTTGAATTGTTTTTGCACCTTTGCTAAAAATCAGTTCATCTTAAATGTGAGGTTTATTTCTGGACTCTCGACTTCGTTCCATTGATCTACATGCCAATCCCTGCACCAATACTACACTGTCTTGACTACTGTGGTTTTATAATACACTTTGACATTGAGTGGTATAAGTCCTCCACCTTTGTTCTCTTTTTAAAATTTGTTTTGGCTATTCTAGTTCCTTTGCATTTCCATATAAACTTTAGGATCAGTTGTCAATATATACAAAAAGGCTGTGGGGATTTTGATAGAGATGTTGAATTTACAGATCAATTTGTGGCAGAATTGTCACCTTAACAATATTGAGTCTTCCTATTCATGGACATGGAATGGCTTTCCATTTTAGATCTTCTTTAACGTGTCTCATTTATGTTTTGTTGTTTTTAGTGTTTGTCTTCCACTTCTTTTATTAAATTTATTGCTACATATATTTTTGGTGCTACTGTGAATGGAATTTTTTACTTTATTTTTGGGTTGTTTGATGTTAACATATAGAAATATAATTGGTTTTTGTGCATGGTTCTTATATCTTGTGACCTAACTCAAATTGTTTATTAGCTCTGATAGCTTGTTGTAGATTCTTTGAGATTTTCTACATACCATATCGTATCATCCGTGAATGAAGACAGTTTTACCTATTTCTTTCCAATATGAATGCATTTATTTATTTAAGTGGTAAAGGGAGAACTTGCTTTGTTCCTAATCTAAGGAGGAAATTATTTCATCTTTCACCATTAAATGTAATTGTCCGTCTAATTGGCTCAAACAAACCCCAAGTACAATATTGGACCCAAATATTTTTTAAGTTGGGAAACATCAGAGACTGGAAGTAGAGATATAGAGAGAGGTAGAGGCAGAGAGAAAGAGAGAGAGAGAGAGAGAGAGAGAGGAAGAGAGGTAGAATGAAAGGCGTGAATGATTCTCCTGTGCCAATTCTGTCAATGGGTTATAACCAAGAGGGCCTGGAGGGCCTGAACAGGAAATGATAAAAATCAAGACAATGCCCAGTGGCATTTCATCAGCACAAAAGAACCTTATCTCAAGGTAAGAGTAAGCGCTATCTTAAACTGAGAGCTGGGAAAAAGAGGCTCCCTGAACTGGCATTATCTGTGTGGAAAATGCTGTTGGAAGGACTGGGACAGGATGTAGACATGCATTAAGGGAGGGCAAATCCCTTCAGTATGAAAGTAGAGCTTGAAATATTACATTAGCCAAGTATACCAGCTGCCCTGCCCATTAAATATTCATGCTCAAATCCCTGTCAATCAACAGGAGCAACCTTGTCCCTCTTGGACCTACTAAAGAGAAGCTGTGTAGGTTATTCAGCAAATTTTGAGGGAAAAGAGACTTGGCTTTTTTTGTCCACAATGATGCCAAAGATGCATTTGGAATTGAAAACTGAACTGCTCCCTTCCTTGCCTGTCTTTTGACAGAATGCATCTGAAAGGTTAGGGAGTGTGGCCTTAGTTCTCAAACTTGGACATCCGTGGGAATCAACAGTGGAACTAATTGAAATTCAGACTCCTGGGCTCTCACTGTTCCCACCCACCGCCATCTGATTCAGTAGGTTACTGTTGAGGGAGAAGGAGGGAGTGAACACATTTTGACATATGTGGTCTGTAGGCCATTCCTTGTGAAACACTGAGGTGATTAAGAGTGCTGGCTTCTCAGACAGCCTACATGGTTGTACGCCCTTTGAAGTGTTACCTAACCTGTAAGGGCCTAAGTTTTCTCAAACCTGAGGATGAGAATAATAATAGCACCTCCATCCTCAGAGGGCCATAGTGAGAACTGAATGAGATGATGTGGGGAAAATATCGATAAGAAACACTCAAAAAATGGCAGCTACTGTTATCTTGAATTCAAGCAGAAATGAATTCTCCAACTCATGAAGGCTGCAAGTGCATCGGCAGGAACCTTAGGCTCCACTGCTCCTCATAACCCCAGTATAAATTGGGGTGTAGCAAAGAGTTAAATATCGCCGAAGGGCTTTGGCTTGGCACCATGGCTGATACAGGAAGCCACGCTTCCCACAGAGGGGTGGTGCCCTGACCTGTGAGGCCAGGATGCAGTGATCTATTGGCTAAGTCTGCTTTACAAAGCCCTGACCGCAGGGGTCTGTGTGACCTGAATCTTTCCTTTCTTTTCCTCTGTGGTGAAGGGCCTGCAGGGAATGTTAGCGGTTCAGGAAGCTGTGCTGTGTAAAGGAAGGCACACTGACCCAATTTCCTGTGCTGCCTCTCCCACTTGAGGAATTGTGCACATGTTAGGTCATTTCTGTAGATGTTAGTTTCCTTATCTCCCAGAATAAGGGCAGATCAGATATTTGTATGCGGGCATTGTGGTTTAGCACTTTGACATACTGCCTCCCTTTTGATTCCCACAAGGCTGTGGATTCCACAAAGCAGGAATTCTCTCCTTATTCACTGGTGAGCAGACTGAGCCCAGAAAGGTTACAGGACTTGTTCGAAGTCACAGGGCAAGCATACGAGTAAGCATGGCGCCCCTAGCGCTCCACATTACATTGCTCCGCCCTTGCTGCCTACCGCCAAGGGCAGCAATGAGGAATAAAGAAAATCATGGATGTGAAAGTGTTGGGCATGCTTTGTGATTTGAAAGCGCTATGACTCGTCCTCATTGGCCTTACGGGGACACACGGGTGGGAGCCTATTTATAGAGAGCCACAGTTTGGCTTTGGACGGACATGCCAGTATATTTTAGAGGAAGGAATATCAATGTGGTAAGTGCCTAGTACACTGAGAGTTCTTCAATGTATTACATGGCAAATGTATGCTTTTATCGTCATTATCATCGTCATCTTCGTTATCATCAACAACATCATTTATAACACTGCATTGGCATACAGTGTACTGTGGCCTTTCTATAGTGCTTTACATGTAACATCACATTTATTCCCACCCATGTCAAGTGAGCATTAAAAAAAATACCTATGAGAAAAGTGCTATTATTACATACCCATTGTATAGAGTGGAACAGAGTTTAAATATTTGGCTATAATTGATGTGCAACAAAATATAAGCTGAGTTATATTTGCATAGTTGACAGAAAGTTAAATTTGGCAGGCATTTAAACATCTATTAATTTTAATTTTGCCAATTTTCTTTTCCTATTGTACAGCCAATTTTTTTTGAGAGCTAAAATATTTTTATAGGTCCTTAGGAATTGTGCCTATAATGCCTTCTTTTTTTTTTTTAAATAGATCTTTATTGGAGTCTAATTGCTTCACAATACTGTGTTAGTTTCTGTTGTACAACAAAGTGAATCAGCCATATGCATACATATACCCCGTATCCCCTCCCTCTTGAGCCTCCCTATCCCACCCTCCATATCTCACCCCTCTAGGTCATCACAAAACACTGAGCTGATCTCCCTGTGCTATGCGGCTGCTTCCCACTAGCTAACTATGTTACATTTGGTAGTGTATATATGTCGATGCTACTCGCACTTCTTAATGTCCCTGCATAAGAAAAAGCCGTGAGCACGAACATGGGTTTTACATAACAATGAGAGAAGGCCTGGAGACCAGGCAGATGGTGCGCTGGCTCAGTTTCATGCAAAACAGGACGCCACTGATGGAGAAGCTCCCAAACTGAATCCGTGGGGAAGCTTTAAAAATTACAGCTTCTTAGGCCGAATTTCTCCCTGTGTTCTGGACCCCATCCCCTGCCTCACCTCTCTTCTACTGCACAGGCTCATTTTCCCAAGTCTCTGTCTTAGCAACTGCTGTGTTTTGCCCTCTTTTCAGGGAAGACTCAGGAGAGGAGGCTTCAGTCACTTTCTTCCCGTAAACTCCATCATTCTTTCTCTCATCATCTTTGTTGGGTCTCTTTGACATTTTTGCCCCATTTTTATACTGCCAAATGACAAAACAACTTACAAATTTGATGTCCTTTATTCAAGGGAAAACGATCCATGGATTGGGGGAGTACAGTGTCTTACAAGCAGTGGAACACTCTTCCCAAGGGATTTTGGGCAAGAGTGGGCAGAAGAAGCAGACAGGAAACAGAGCATGACTGGCTAGGAGGCCAGGGATTTCCTTATAAGGCTAAGAAGTCTATTTTCTAGGTCAACTATTTTCTAGCTAGCAAGTCTATTTTCTAAGTCAACTCTAGCTAAAGCAGAATTGAAGGACTGCAATTGGTGTTTGTTACGTTTCCTTGACAGGTGTTTCCTGTAAATGCAGGCTGATTTAGGTTTAGATTTGTGACGTGGACTGGGCCACTGGGGCAGCCTCCATTTAGTGGGTCTCCATATATGAATTAACTTTTTTTTTTTTTTTTTTTTGCAGTACGCGGACCTCTCACTGTTGTGGCCTCTCCCGTTGCGGAGCACAGGCTCTGGACGCGCAGGCTCAGCAGCCATGGCTCATGGGCTCAGGCGCTCCGCGGCATGTGGGATCTTCCCGGACCGGGGCACGAACCCGTGTCCCCTGCATCGGCAGGCGGACTCTCAACCACTGCGCCACCAGGGAAGCCCTATATGAATTAACTTTACCAATACATACTGTTAATAAGATTGCTGCCTTCAAGTCCCTGCAACAGAATTCCTGGAGATGTCTTTAGAGTCTCCCCTCCCTTGACTTCACTCTTCCTCTAAAATCAACATGTCCTTCCTGTCAGCTCACCTCCTGGCTTGGGTTTCTCCCTCTGGGGTCCACCCTCTCCCCATTGACTCATCTGCTGCTCTCTCTTGACTGACTCTCCACCCTCTGACTACAGATTCACTGGGGACCCACCTTCTCTTGTTTCCAGCTGGACCCGGACTGGGACTGTGAGGCAGTTTCTCTGGTGGCGAAATACTTTAGATCAGGTGCAAATTATGGTCACCACCTTGAACAGCTGCCCTCAGAGCTTGCAAGCCTTGCCAAGGTGTTTGGTAAGGAAATTCCTTGATGTTAGCCGATTTCTGCAAATTACCCCCCTATGACATTCTGAAATAAATTCCTGAGGCAAGGAGGCACAGCAGTAGTGAGACGTTTCAGTTGGACCAAGGAGTTTGGTGGTAGGTGGGAGGCAGGCAGAGGGAGGAGGGAAAGGAAAATAACACTTACTGAGCTGTTACATATGCAAGGATGGAGATTTCAGTGTAGTATAAGTACAACAAGCCTGCAAGAGACTTGTTGTTATTCCTGTTAAAATAAAAGAACTGAGATTTAAAGAACTTGAATACTTTGTCCCAGGTCAAACTATATACAAGTAACTGGACCAGAACTAAAATCCGCACTTTGGAATTGGCTCCAAAGCCCATCACTCTTTCCATGGGATCATAATTCCTGAGACTACTGTGTGTGATCTTTTCAGCCTTCTCAAGTTATCCCCTATGTCTGGAATCCCCAAGGTGAACTTTTAGGAGGCTAAACCTGCCCTATGCTGGGCTTCAGTTTAGAATTTCCTTTCCTTCTAGCTCCAGAAAGCCCAAGGAAAGATTTTTTTTCCTTTTGAAATACAGCTTCTCCCTCAGGTGATTTGTAATGTTTGCAGCGAAGCATAGCATTTGCTTGGTTCACAATTACGAGTCACTGAAAGCCAGCAGAGATCACGTGGTGTGGTGTAGCTTGGCGTTTCCTGCAGAGGCCTGTGCTGGAGCCCACGCTGTTCTGCCACCAACTGGCTCTCCTGAGCCTCAGCAGCTCGGTTGGTTGGTTAGGCCACTGCAGTTGGTTGCAAAGTCTGTTACGGATCTACTTTTGAATGCTTCTAATTGGGCTTTTGGATTTTATAAAAGCTGAATTTGACAGTTCCTGTTGTTTAGAGGATGGTTGTGTAGAGCCTGCCATGTACCAGAAAACTTTTTCACACTCCAGATTTGTCCAACATTAACCAAATGAAAATCGTGGAAGAGACATGAGACTTTAAACGAGAGGAAAGGAATGGGGAGTCAAACAGTAACACTAGACTGGGTTCTTGCTTTTAGCAGATAATCCCCAATAATCACATAATGCAAGAATAAGATGCCGCAGTTATTAAGTGTCCCGAGGTTCTTGTTTTTAATTCTCTTTTCCTTAAAAAGTTATCTGTTCCATACGCACAAGCCACTTCCCACCATCCCCCCACTCCCTCCATCACCACCTCCTCCCCAGTGCTAGAGAGATTCGTTTTCTCAAGGATTTATTTAGTGTCAATCAACAGTCCATCTGCCCTGCACCAAAAAAAAAAAAAAAAAATTAAAAAGCAAAATATGGCCCCTCTCTGTTCTTTCAACACAGGAATGAACACCCCTCCACACTCTTCAATTAGTCTGTGTGTAAAGCAAAGAAATTCTTTGCTTCACCTACCCTTCCTAAGCTCACCAAATCTAGGCTTTATTCCTAGGCCCCGAAAATTCACCCCTCCAGAAACTCAAGTCTTTGACGAATGTGGTTGGGTCCTAGCTGGCACTTTGTAAATCAATCTCTTTGCGAGCTTTTTCCACCTGTGAAGTCTTTTCAAAAGCCTTATGGTTCTGATAAACAGAATGCAGGCTGCCAGAGGGGGCCCCCAGGAAAGGTTCTTTTCCCTTTCTTTGGGGCTATTTGCATGAATATTGGTCAGGAGTTTTGCAAATTAAAGTGACAGCCATACTAAGGGGTGATTAAAACAAGAAAATGGATACATGTCATGAGCACAGGCTAAAGGTGAAGTCAGGGAAATTAGTGATTTTGAATAAAACCAAAGAGCCAGTTTCCATATTAGCTTTTCCCTCTGCTTTTTCCAAATTGACCAGAGTAGGTAGCGTCTCTTAGTCACGTTTTCTCTCCTGTGGCCTCTGGGGTACTGAATTCAGAGAGCTGATCACGAGCCAGCTGGTAAGTACCTGCTCTAAGAAACAATATACTATTGCTTCTCCGGCAGCATCAGTGGTGCAGAGGGGAAGGAAGCATTTGCCACTCATTAGAGGTGTGCTGGAAGCAGTGATGGGGAGGTAGCTGGTCTGCTGCTCTGTCTCAGGACCTAGAGATACTCAGGATACTTGTGACTTTTAAATGGGTGGCCAAAAACTGAAGGAAGACCTCACTTTGATTTAGAAGAACTTACCTGTCTTGAAACATCAGAGCCTTTCATTACTAAGCCTCCAGGGAAAAAAAGTGTTAGGGACACCTGAGAGGTGCACAAATGTGAAAGCCGGTGCAATGTCAGGACCGAGGCTGGGAAAGATGGAGGTTAGGGGCCAGGCCACCTGTGGATATACAGAAAAGAGCAGAATGGTCATTATTTGTATTTGCAGTGTCTGGCTAGCCTGATGACTACCTGCATCAGCAATTTCCAGGAGGCTTGTTTAAAATGCAGATGCCCCAAAAGGACTGACTCAGAGTTTCTGTGGGTGGGCCCTGGACTCCAGAGTTTAACTTTTCAGGCATTTGTGATGCACCTTGAAGTCTGAAAATCATTGCTTTAGAGCTGGCGGAGCCAGTCTCACCTGTTGTAACTTTGAGTTAGAAAGAGATGATCATTCATTGATTCTAGCAAAAGGACGTACAGTTGTCCCTCAGTATCTGCAGGGACTGATTCTAGGAACCCCCCCCTCAACAAATACCAAAATCTGTGTGCTCAAGCCCTTATATAAAATGATGTAATATTTGCATGTAATCTACACACATCCTCCTGTATACTTTGTTATTTCTAGGTTACTTAAATGCCTAATACAATGTAAATGCTATGTAAATAGTTGCCCATGCTGGGAAATTTAAGTTTTGCCTTTTAGAACTTTCTGGATTTTTTTCAAATGTTTTCAATCTGTGATTGATTGAATCCGTGATGCAATGCAGAGCCCATGGATACAGAGGGCCGACTGTACTCTTAACGGTAGACTGTTTTATGTGTGTGCCTAGTTAGCACCTAGACAGAATCATTGAGGCCCCCATTCAATCAGCAGAAGGTGGCCACATGGAGACTCCAAATTCCGACCAGCCCCTATTACATCTCTCTTTCTCCATCTCCTTTATCTCCTTTCTCTCTATTGTAAACTGTAAGGCAGTTCCTAGACTTTTTGTTTTTTGCCAATCAATAAAATAGGAAAAAAAAATAGACAAAACCAAACACATTTTGTCAATCAACATAGGGCTACTTACATTTTTTTTTTTTTAATTTTAATTTTTAGCTGCACTGGGTCTTTGTTGCTGCATGCGGGCTTTCTCTACTTGGGGTGAGAGGGGGCTACTCTTTGTTGTGGTACATGGGCTTTTCATTGCAGTGGCTTCTCTTGTTGCGGAGCATGGGCTCTAGGCACACGGGCTCAGTAGTTGTGGCACACAGGCTTAGTTGCTCTGCAGCATGTGGGATCTTCCCGGACCAAGGATCGAACCCGTGTCCCCTGCATTGGCAGGCGGATTCTTATCCACTGCACCACCAGGGAAGTCCCAGTGTTGCTTATGTTTAATTTTGCCTAGTACGGACATTGAAAAATAGCAACTATCCACCTATCATCACCATGCTTATATAAAATTAAAAACATTATTTTTTAAAATAAATGTATTTATTTTATTTATTTATTTTTGGCTGTGTTGGGTCTTCGTTGCTGCGCATGGGCTTTCTCTGGTTGGGGCGAGAGGGGACTACCCTTCCTTGCGGTGCGCAGGCTTCTCATAGCGGTGGCTTCTCTTGTTGCGGAGCACAGGCTCTAGGTGCGTGGGCTTCAGTAGTTATGGTACGTGGGCTCAGTAGTTGTGGCTCGCGAGCTCTAGAGCGCAGGCTCAGTAGTTGTGGTACACGGGCTTAGATGCTCTGCGGCATGTGGGATCTTCCTGGACCAGGGATCGAGCCCGTGTCCCCTGCATTGGCAGGCGGATTCTTAACCACTCCGCCAACAGGGAAGTCCCTAAAAACACGTTAGCACTAATTTCCAAAAAGAGAAAGGCTACGTGAATTAATTTTTGAAACTTACTGTATTATCTTTACTTTTCTCTGTTTCCATTTTCTGAGAATTATTGGTGTACTTTAAATACTTTGTCCAAGGGCAATGGAACTTGACTCATTGGAGTGGGTTAAATGAGGAGACAATTGACTAAGGGGAGAGCTGCCTTCTTTGCCTGGGAGAGGAAAGAACATTTGAGGAGATGGGTTCAAGCTGGATCTTGAGTGCTAGGCAGGATTTTAACATTTCAGGGTCAGTTTCTAGAGATGAGATAGTAGGAGCCTAGGCATGGGAGCTGGGAATGAGAGGTGCACTGGAAGACAGGAAATCCACTGGGTCTCTCAGACTTAGATTGAAGAAAGAGATAAGTTGAATACAGAAAAGATTTTACCAATTATCTTGATTGATCACCATGTGTTGGGCACCATACTTATTATGTCCCATTTAATTTTCACAGCAGTGCTACAAGATGGAGTTCTACCTTACAAATAGGTAAACTGAAGCACAGAGAGATTAATTTACTCGTAAGATCACAATTGTATGGATCTGAACTGAAATGTTTCCAGATCTTACTCTAAAGTCCATTGTCTTTCCTTGTACAAACTTTTTCTCTTGGCCTTGAATGACAGGATAATAATGGTTGGCACATTCAGTACTTCCTATGCACCAGGAACTGGACAAACCACTTTATATCCATCAACTCATTTACTCTTTAGAATAAGCCAGTGAGGTAAGTATTCTTGTTATCACGTACAGATAAGAAACTGAGCCTAGAGAAGCTGATTAACTTACAGAGCCAGATTTAAACCTAGGACTGTGATTCTGGAGCCCAGGCTCTTAACCACTCCATGGCCTTGCCTCTGTTGTGGAAGTTTCTGAGCTGGGGTCACAGAGTCCAGGTACCACATATAGTAATATTTTTCCTGGATGAAGCCAGTAACAGATCCAGGAATTCTTATTTCTTACCTTTAGCTCCTCAGTCTATCCCATATCCCCCTCACTCCTTCCCCGCCCCAAACACACAACTATAGTGTACTTGCTTGGTAGACAATATACATTGGAACTCCTTCAGCTCAGGCAACTAGCTGTCTCCCCTGGTCAGGAGTAGTGAAGGGGACCTGAGTAGGATTCCTGGCAATGGTGAAGGCACCCTAAGTCAGCAGGGGCAGATGGGGGCTGTGATGGAGTTGGTGGGGATGGAGCTAAGGAGAGGAGCATGAAAGTTCCATTGACAGGGACCAAAGATAGTTCTTGCAGTGCTGATGCTGGGAAAGGAATCTCAAATGCGGTAGCCAATCTTTGTGTTTTAAAAAACACCTCATACTAATCCTTCCTTAATTTAAAAGGCACTTCGACTCTATCAGGGGTGTCTGTACACAAACAGGGAAACATTCAGCACAAGTTCACAGCTTTCAGTATGAGTTTAACATTTATTGAACATTTATAACACATCAACCAGAGGGAATACTGAAGGGTTTGGGGGATATTTTTTTTCCCACTAGGGTGACCAACCAGATCTTGTTTGTCTAGGACTGTCTTAGTTTTAACACTGTAAGTCCCACACCCCAGAAACCCCTCAATCCTGGGGATACCAGGACGGTTGGTCACTCTAACAGATGACTAACACAAGGTGTCTGTTCTCAAGGAGCTCACAGTCCAGAGATGATGGAGGAAACTGCATAAAGCAATCATGACAGTCCAAAGGTTTAGGTACAGTGTTTCATTCGGGAGGAAATGGCAGTTGGATGTCTTTACTGTGCCCACTAATGCTATAATATAGAGTGATTTCCATCCATTATAAACTCTGAGCATTAGCTCATTGGTGGATTGCACTGTGAGATGGAAATCATGGCAGAATTTATACTTAAGCAAAATTTTGTTTTTGTCTAAAATACACTATCCTTTTCCGCCTGGAATAAATTCTCCTTTCACTCTGTTAGTGATCCAATCTTTATGATATTTTGCTTTAATTGTCCACTGAGTATGTACAGGCATTGTCTGCACTAGAGCTGTCCAGTAGAAATTTAATGCAAACCATGTGTGTAATATAAAGTTTTCTAGTAGCCACATTAAAAAAAAGGAAAAAGAAACAGGTGTAATTAATTTTAATAATATAGTATTCAATATATTTAACTAATACATTAAAATATTACTATTTTAATATGTGATCAACGTTAAAATTGCGATTTTTTTGGTACTAAGTCTTCAAAATTCAGTCTAGCCACATTTCAAGTGCTCGGTAGTCATAAGTGACTAGTAGTTAGTTTTGGACACCACAGGTCTACGCAAAGTCATGTGTAGAATACGATTATTTTGATAATTGAAGTCAAAACTCTTTGCCTAAATTAATGGGCTTTAAATTAATGGGCTATTTTGAGGGAAAGTGCTTTCTTCTGCCTAGGTTTTGGACTCCTCAATAATATGGACCATGCTGCCACTGGTCCCTAGGTTCCAGCTGAATTAAACACAAATTCTAAGCACAAGAGCAGCAGCACATCTAAAGAAGAAAACTGCAAGCTGGTAGCTGCATATTCTTTCTTAACTGTCGGAGCCCTGCTGAGCACATGGTGAAGAGGCCATTCTTCACCATGTGGTCTGATTTTGAAATATCCCCAGGTGTTTCCAGTTACCTCCAAGGCGTATCATGGAGTTTGCAAAACAAAATATAATTTACATTCTTGGATTTATAAAAAGCAATTATTGTATGTGCCTCATGGTACGCTCTTGATGGGAAGGGGGGAGAAATGTGAAACCTAGCACACAATGAACTGATGTTGTAATTCCCTAAAGGCTGCAAAAACACAAACAAAAACAATGTGACAGAGATGATAAAGACACTATGAGAAAACATTGAGCTGGGGTTTAGCGAACCCAGTTCTCCGTCAGCATGCTTTGCCAGATGACTTATCTACTCAGTAATGTGGAACGAACACTGCCTTTCCTCCAGTTAAAAAAAGTTCTGACTCCCCCTTTTGTTTCCCATAAGCATTTCTGCTGTTTTTGCTCACTGAACCTCAAAATAACTGCACCCATACTCTGTTTTTCTCATTATTCATCTTGCAAACATTTATCGAGGCTTCCTATGTTTCCAGCATTGAGCTAGGCCGAGGGTTGGGGGAGGAGTTACAAAAACGCTCACCGTCTAGTGGGCGAGACAGAGAAGCAAACAAAAGAGCTGCAGAGCGATCATTTCCGGAAGCCAGTTCTTACGACGAAGGGCTAAGTGAGCCTAAGCTGGAGAGCTCCGCCATCAGTGCGGGATCTGGTTAGGTAGGGATTGGTCTGGGTGCCGATGGCCTTGTAGAGCAGTGTTACCTGATCTGGTTGGAAGGACGGGGAGGAGGTGGAGAAGGCTCTTGAAGCAAACAAGCTGAGCCAGGGGAGCAAAGATGTTGAGGTTCTACCAACAACAACGTCATTGCCAGTTAACGCCTCAGCAGTTTGTGGTTGGACTGGGACTCCGAAAGTTAGCAGAAGCAGGCAGGGCAGGGATGACCCTGGATGAGAAGCACCATGTATTGACTTTGACACATTTTTCTCCTGGACTGGCCTTGACCTGTCATTCGAAGTGATCTCAGTGACACTTTGACACCATTCCTTCCTTCCTTCTATTTATTCATCCGATAATTTTGAACTCCTACTAGATGCCAAGGGTAGATCGGGACTAGAGGAAGGGAAAAAAGGAACAGGACGAAATCCTTCCCCTTGGAGTCGGGGGTGGGGGAGGGTCACTCGTAGGCACACATATTATGATGTGGTATCTGCAGTGGCAAAGGCAAATTTGGGAAATGGGGAAGAATCCCCTGACTGGTACCTCAAATTCAGAAGCCAGAGAGCTAAGAAGAGGAACATCACTCCACCGCTCCCCTGGACTCTCAGATATATTCAGGAGGGCTTTCAACTTCCACAGCTCCTGGGATTTGGGGCATGACATATGTAGCAGACACTATACAATTTTACCTGGATTTTGAGAGCCAAGGAGACCCCCAGCTGACACTCGGTAATACTGGGATGAAAGACACGACCAGAAGCAGGTGACCTCAGTGTTCTCACTCTGGGACAGTGTTGTGTGTGTGTGTGTGTGTGTGTCACAGCCAGAGACAGTCAAGTAAATGTCAGAGTGGTGGGAAGGGCCCACGTGCAGAGCCTGTTCCCTGATTCCTGGATCAAACCTGCTGTTGGAACTGGAGTGTCTTTAGACATCCTTTATTCTTTTTTCAAAATCCTTCCCTTAATGACTGAAAAGTCTGAGATCTAGACACGTGCATTGATGTGTCATGAGGTGCTGTGACCGGATCCTGTGTTATCCTGGCTCCCTGTGTCCTTCTTTCCATCTTGCTGCCTTTCTGACCAACTCTGAACAATCAGGGCGGCACAGCTATAGACATAGGAAGACCTTATCCAAGTTCACTTTGGGTAAGTTCAGCAGCACAGGCCAAGGCCCTCTGCTTTGTCACACTGCCCTGCATCCTTGCTTAGGGCCTCACTTCTTTCTGGCTGGAGAGTCTCAGGGCTGTAACCCAGCACCTGGTATTTAGGGGATGCTCTGTCACTGTTGATTGATTGAGTGGATGAGATGTAACTCCATCCAGCTCCAGTCATACAAACCCAGACTGAAGCCGCCAGAAGCTCTGGGCTGTCTTCCCACTCTCACTGGCTGCTGCAGTAGTGGCAATAATGCCTTGTATTCAGATGGCCCTTTGCTATTTCCAAACCCATTAGCCTGCTTGGCCACATTCAGTCTCAAGTATCCCTACAAGGTGAACATTTGCGTGAGAGTGAAGGAAGCCTGAAAAGTTCTGGACTTTTCTTTGGCACTTTCATTCAGGTCCACAAAGCCTGAAAAACCAGAAAGTTGCTGCATGTTATATAGACTCTGAGGGAATGGCATCATTTACCACAGTTTAAGATTGATTCTTAAATGCGTGCATGGCATTAAAGGGGCTGTCCCTCCATCAGTTGTTTGTGGAATTATAATCTATTCAGCTAGAGTTTTTCCTGGATACACTCAGCCCAAACTTTGGGGGGTATTTGGTGATCACATACAAATTTCTTCCAAGCGTCTAAGTGTGGGAATGCAAAGAAGTTTCAGCCCAACAGAGGTCTGGGTGTATGCCTTCCTCACATCTGATTTCCTCATAGAGACCACTTCCTCACATCTGAGGGGAAGAACCGCATCTGTGCTGGTCAATTCTGCAATCCCAAGACCTAGCATTTTCAGTGGATGGATGGACGGATGGACGGATAGATGGATGGATGCACGGACTGATGAAAATTCAAAGAATCTTCCTACTTGAGAGAAGTTTTGAGCTCTCCCTCTTTGTCATTCCAATTGATTTCTTCATAGAAGAGCATTATAATGACCAGACAAAAAGGAGTGAATTCGTGGATACAGAGAGCAGTTTAAAAGGACAGATAGCAGAGAATTTCTCCACACGCAGAAAAGAACCTGGGGGAAAATAAAGGTTAAACATACACATGTGTATTTTTGAGGACCAGGTACTTTATCTTACTTCATTCTCACAAAAACATCCTGATAGGAAGAGCAACAACTTAGTGACTATTCCCCTGTGTAGGTTACTTTGCTGAGAACTTTCCATGCATCATCTTATTTAAAATTTGCAACTTAATCAGGCCAACACTATTATTATCTCCATCTTACAGATGATGAAACAAGCTTCGAGAGATGAAACAGGATGTGACAGTTGCAGGAATTGGACCTAAATCCAAAGAATATGTTCTAAACTGCTATGATTTATGGTAAGGAGGTTAATTTGATTTTCTTTTAGAGAGATGAAGAAACTGAGCCTTAGAGAACTTGAGAATCCTGCTCAAGCCAGTAAATGGTAGAACCAGGACTCAAATTTAAGTCGGCCTTACTTTAAATCCTACCTTCTTTTCAACCTCCAAACTCTCTTCTTTTTTTGACACGCTCAGTGGCTTCAAGGCAGACCACCAAAAGTGACTTTAGATGGATACAGAAAGAATATTTTTGACCAGAAACTTGGTGATGGTATCTGATACACATTAAAAGAAAAAAAACAAAAACAAAAAAACCACCAAGATTTCCCTAACAGAGAACAGAATTAGGCCCCTGTCGGATGAGTTTAAACATTATTTAAATTCTTTTTTAAAAAAAACTTATTTTATTGAACAAGTATTTCATGCTCTTGGTATAATATTCAAACTATACAAAAGGATTTGTTGTGAAAAATAGCTGTTCTTCTCTCCCTCCGTTACCCAGTTCCCCTACCATGGAGCTACTCATTACATCAACACTGGGGTAGTGGGGGATTAACCTGGCCTGCCCCACCCCGCAGTCTGCACACCCTGCCTGAGAGCAGGAGGAAGGGGGAGAGAGCAAGAGAGGTTGGAGGCAAGTGAATGAATGGCATCTGCCCCTACTGGCCCTCACTGGAGACAGGAAGTTAGAGACCAAGGTGATATAACTATTGGAGGGATACTGGACCCCAGCCAAGCTGGGTTAGGGTAGGTCCTTCCCCCTGCCCCGCTGTGCTGCTGCAGTAGAGCCCATCTGGCCTTCTTCCAGGGCTGAGATTGGGAGCTTGGGAGCATCCAGAGGCCACTCCCACTGGGAACGTTGGCACGTTCCTGATTGGCTGTGAGTCACCTCAGGGCCCAAGCCCGTGGGGCGCAAGAGGAGGAAGAGGCCTGAAGCTGTGTGGTAACAGTAGCTGACCAATTGGGTGTGAAACATGTCCCTTCTGGGGACATTTTGGGGCTGTGAGCTGAGGTCACACTTTTAAATGAGTGGAGGTGATCAAGCGGTAGGCATAGGCCCTTACCACTTAGTGAGTGCACTGCTGACTACGTGAATTACAGCCATTTCCTCACTTCAGTCAAGCATGTGATCTCCTCAAAGAGAAGTTTTTGGCTGGCCCACTATTTGTCTTGCTGAGGACTGATGAAAGTGGAGGACACTGGGGAAAAAAACAATAAAGGAAAGAAGTCTTGCCTGGTTCCCAGACTGTGCGTAGCCTTAGAGGAGAAATGCTTGATCCCCCCAGTTGCAGCAGAAAATATCCTGTGACAGTCATTGGTTGCTGCTGTTGTTTTTGTTTGCCAACCTTGAAGAAGCCCTCAAGATAATTTTATCCAAATCCCTGCCATTCAGAGATGAAGAACCTGCAGATCGGCTGAGGGTGTAGTGACATGTCCAAGGTCATAGTCAGTACCAGCATCACCTGGCTGAGATGACCCACTGGAGACCCATCCGGCTGGCAGGTGGAGGGTGCACCCCACTTGGTCACAGGCTGACCAGATTGTTCCCCACAGCACTGTTAGTGCTTGTCAGCATGTTCCTTGCCTCTGAGTTCTAGGGCTGGAAAATCAGGTTTTTCAGGTCTAGAAACCCCACAACCCATTCTTCACTTCCCCAGCCGAGCCTCGAAGTCCTCAGAAAATCAATTTATGATAACCAGCCTTTCCTGAAGTTGATTTGTAATCAAGAAAGCTAATAATTTACAAGGGGGACACAGTCTATTCCAGAATCTCTTTACCTGGTAGGAGGCCTCCTTGTGAAATCAAAAACATAGTAGGAAAATTGCCTGATAGGCAGAGAATTATAGAGCAGGAAGAATAGGTCTAATAAAATTTATTCAATATTTGGGCTGGGAATATCTACTGTCACCCCTCCTTTTTTCATGGAAAGAGTTGCATCTTGGGTTTGAATTTTAGCTCTGACATTACTAGCTATGTGACTTTGCCTGGTTGTTAGACCCCTCTGAGACTTCGTTTCTCCACAGGTCCAGTGGGGTTACCTACCAAATATACCATCTCCTTCTCTTAGATGGTGTTGGATGCACTGAGATTTGGGTTCTCAAATGCTGTTAAGTGGGCTGTAATTCCCACCTGTCCTTTTCTAGGCGAAAAAAGACAATAGAGTGAGTTTTCATCATGCTAAATTCATTGAAATATTTGATGTCAAAATGTCCTTTATTTCACCAAAAGATGGTGATAAGAGATCATTTTTCTAAAAAACGTTCTTACTTAGCTGCATAAGAAGTCGATCTCTTAATCTAGTCACGCAGGATTAGTGCCTGCATCTACAGGAATATTTGGATTAAGTGACTGCAGCAAAATAAGGAAGTGTACCCTCTTTTGCTTGTAGGTCTTCTACTTGGTTAGTGGTTTCAGTGAATTTAGGAATAAAAGCTGAAATTTCTAAAATAGAAAATTTTAAGTCCATGCTATTCAGTCTCAAACTTCTAATTTGTCTCAAGAGAGAATGTTAGCATTTGGTGGTACCTAGATTTTTTGTGACATGCTGTCCCCTATCTGCCTACCACATCTACCTTTGTTGCCTTTCTTTGAATACTCCAGTGTCTGGTGACTTGGGTTTTATGCAAGACCATTAATGGGGGTGCAGAAATTACGCCTGAACTTGGTTGGAGTCCCTAACTCCTCTTGGGAGGTTTGTCCAGCAGGTAGAACCAGGAGAAGAGAACTTCGGAGCCAGCACAGTGGCGTTCCACCCTGCTCATGGGTCAGTAACTTCCAGAACCATCGGGGGGATGGGTGAAGCTGCTGAGGAAGACTTCAGCCTGTGGCTTTATGTGAAGAGAAAAGAGAAAAGAGAGAGTGAGAGGAAGGAAGGAAGGGAGGGAGGGAGGGGGGGAGAAAGGGAAGGAGGAGAGGCTTATTATTTGAGAGAGTCAGGCTCTTTAAATAAAAAAATCCATATGGCCCTCTAGAGAAAAAAAAAAAAACCAAAAGCAGTTAAAATTTGAGAGCTACACTGTGAGCGACACCTGCTGTGTTTAGAGGCGGAGTTATTTAAATAGCAGCAGCCGGGCGTCACTTCCGGTGCACGCAAGCTGTTATTCTGCGCTGGAAACTTGAGCAGAGGAGAAGGGAGAAGGAAAGAGTCTGGGTGAGCTCGCTAAACCCAAGCTTGGGTAGAGGAGGGGCATGTCTGGCTGACGCTGCCAGCCTCGGTAACTGGTAACTTCCACGGTGGGAGCCTCACTCTCCCTCCATCTGCATTCTTGTAAGACAGACATGTGGTTGGTTCCCTTCTGAGTTAGCCAGCAAAAGCCAAGGTTTCACCCTGTTCACAAGCTTGCGAAGGCTTTTCTTGTAACCTATAGTTGTAGACTGTGACTATTTTGACTCTTGTGAATCGTTTCATGTAAATCAAGGGAAGCTGAAAACCCAAGCAGGGCCCTTCTGGCAGTTTCCTGGGCTGCCCGCCCCCCTTGGAACAGCTGGGGAGCAATGATATGCCAGAATATCTGAGGGTGTTTGCAAACATGGCTCTGGGAAGATAGTGAAAGGACCTAGGTCCACATTTTTGTACCTGAGGCAAGGCTGTGGGGGGCTGGGGGAAGATAGCCACATCCCTCACCCTCATGTGTCATAGCAATAGTTGGAAAGCCTTGCTGACATTTGGTGGTGGAGGCAGGGTGTTTCAGTCACTGACGTGCATAGAACGTGGGGCTAGCTCCAGCTGTGATCAAAGGAGAGGAAAGTTCAGACTACCAGCATCTTTTGTCTGGACTAGCCTCCTAACTACCTTTCTTGTCTCAGTGCACTGAAACCTGCCCTGCCGGCTCATAAGAGTTGATTGTGCATGGCTCGGTCCTTACGCTGTGTTCAGCGACATCGAACTGGTAAGCTTGAAATTGGCCTTGATGGGAGAATTTACACTACAGAAATTGTCAAGTGCCACAAATCAAGGCTTTTGTTTTTCCCCAAAGATCGATTCATCAGCACAGCACCTTGCTGCTTCCACTCTTGTCCCCCTACTTTCATTTCCTTCCACAGCTGCAGTGGCTCATCAACAGATAAAACTGATTGTCATCACCTGTAGTTTAAAACATCCACCATAGGAAATTCCCTGGCGGTCCAACGGTTAGGACTCCGCACTTTCACTGCCGAGGTCGCAGGTTCAATCCCTGGTCAGGGAACTCCCGCAAGCCGTGGGGCACGGCCAAATAAGTAAATGAATAAATGAAACAAAACATCCACTGTCTTCCCGTTGTTCTGAAAAGGACCACAGTCTTTACCATGGCTTATGAGGCCAGCCTGCACAGTCTGGCCCCTACAAGTCTCCCCTGCCTTTTTTTGCATTAGGCTTCACCTCACTTTATGTGCTCCGTCAGTTCTTCCAACACAGCTTCAGTTTCTCACCACAAGTTCTAAAGCACAAGCTCTTTGTACTGCCGTGTAAAGAGTTATTTGCTGCTCACCAGATATTCACAAACTTTCTCACATTTCCCAGCCCACTTGCAGTTGGGCGGGACCATGTGACCAGTTCTGCTGAGTGAGCTGTGAGTTGAAGTGACACGTAGCAGAAGATTTAGGAGCTGATGTGCCATCTTCCAGCCTTCTCTTCTACAGCTGCAATCGTGGAGGCCATATGTTGAGACAGCAGAACCACAGGATGAAGTAACCTGATTGCTGAGTCAGCACATGGAGAACAGCTGTCTTTAGAGAGCTGCCTGATTGTCTGTGGATGTCAGGGAAATAAACATTTGTTCTGTTTAGCCACTGAGATTCAAGACAATTTTGTTACCACAAAATAATTTAGTCTAGCAGTTCTCAAACCTTTGAGTCTCAGGACCTCTTTAGACTCTTAAAAAATTACTGGTAATCCTAAAGAGCTTTTACTTATGTGGATAACATCCAGCAATATTTCCATATCAGAGATTAAAACTGGGACTTTTAAAACTGAGAAAAACTTTTAAATGTGTACCTATGAATTCCTTTTAAAGTAAAAATAATAAAACCATTACTTAATATAAATATCACATTTTATGAAAAAGAGCTAGCTTCCAAAACAAACTAGTGAGAATTATAGTGTCTTACATTTTTGCAGATCTCTGGATTAATTGAAGACGGCTGGATTCTCATATTGCTCCTGCATTTAATTAATTGCAATCTGTTCTGTTTTTGTGTTGAGGTGTGTGAAGAAAATCTGGCTACACACAGATAATGTAGTTAAATAGTCTTTTCTGCTGATTACGAATATTCTTTTTGGATACCACATCAAAACTTGACAAGTGGTAGATTTTTAAAAGCTAGCTACAATATGGAATCTGAAATCATACCAATGAACTTTTCATGCTCTGTTACATTAAAGTCCACTAGGCTCTCTTGCACTTTGAATGGATCCTTTATTTACCCATGCGTGATTTTGTGACCTCAGGCATTGGTTACTTGGAAAAGATTGGTTCACTGAGTTATACAGATCTTCCAAATGTTGACATATTTCATTATATAATATATTTAAAAATCACATTAATTAGTATCAGCATCCATCTCACTGGAGTCTGTAAGTATTAGGAAGCTGTCAAGCTCATAATAATGGCTACAAGTTTTCTATAATTCTAATTTTTGTTTGAAAGCTTAAATTTTTATCTTTGGCAACAAACACTGTCAGTTATTTTCCTTGAAGTGACAGATTCGCTTTATGCATTCTTAAAAGTATATATATCTACCAAGAACCCAAGATGGAATAAACATAGTTTGGCAGTAGTTCTTTTTCAAGTAAAAACTGTGTTCCATGATAAAAGCAGCTAGTTCCATTTACAACTCAAACAACTGCTTTCCCTGCAGACAACCATCGCATTTCTGTAGGCAGTAGAAGTGCTTTGTGCATACTTCCCATTTGTCACAGAGAATATTGAAGAGCTGTGTACTCAAGGGTAGTGATTTAATAAAAGAAATAACTCTTACTGCTTAATTAAAGGCGTTTCTAAGTAAAACTGACTTTTTCCCCCCTGCAAGTGCATGGAAAAAGAATACAGTGGCTACGAGTACAGCCTGGTGCCACTGCCTTCGTTCGTGTTAAGGCCTCAGCAGTGCTACCCACCAGTGCTTTTGTATCATCAGTGCAAATGTCATTCCAGCTGAAAAGGGGCAATGAAACCTTAGTAATAATTATAAAAATAATGTTGACCTCAGAGAACCTCTGGAAGGATCTCTGGTACACACAGTGTTCTGAGGACCGCGCTTTGAGCACTACAATCCAGCCTGTGCTCACTAATGCACTCATACTTTTCCTTCTGGCTGGAGTGTAGCCCCTCCCCCACCTCTTTATCATTGTAGATATGATGCCCGGGTTCATGACCAACCTTAGGGATCCTTCTTTGACTTCCTAAGTCTATTCCCCTTTAAACATTCCCGCATACCTCATGTACATCTTCACTTACCACAATAGTAATTTACATTGGCATCTATCTTCCTTTCTAGATTTTAAGCACAGATAGCGTTGGGATGGGTTTTACGGCCTCACTATTACATTTTCAGTGTCTGGCATGGTGTCCGGTACATACTAGGACTCAAATCTTTGTTGACTGAGTAAACATGTGGTTCTGAAAACAACATGTGAGAAGGCCTGATGGAGGTTCCTGTTGATTTGGGAGCAGCTAGAATGACTCCCAGACCTTGATTAAACTTTCGCTCACCCAGGTTTTCCCACAAACAGATTCCATATTAAAAAGATAGCAGGCCTGTGACTGGTATCTATGCTCAGCTCTTTCCTGTTTCTGAAAAAGTCGTGTGTATGTGTGTGTGTGTATGTGTGTGTACGTGTACACATGTGCGCATGAGAGAAAATGGGTCTGGGGAAGGCACACTGACTATTCCTAATTACTTCTATAACGGGGCAAAGCGCTAACAATATCTGAAAATGTTATGCAGTTCTATGTTTTTATCTCATCCCATGGAACCTTTAATAAGAGCTGCTAATAAGTAGGAAATTGATTTCTGTACTAATGCATTTGCTTCCCCTGTGAAGATTGGTAAGTTCTATGAGGATAAGCTCCATGTCTTTCTCCTCCTTTCTTTCTGTCTATAGTGCCCAGCCCAGCACCTGGCATACAGAAAACATTCAATGAATGTTCATTAAATTGTCATGTGGGAAGAAATAAAGCAATGTGGCAGGAAGAAGGAAAGGCAAAGAACTTGAGTTGGGAGCTGACCACCAAGGATTATCCAGCCCCACCATCTTCCCTGTGGGGAAGAGGTTTAGGCACAGCCTAACGGCTGCTGTTGGCCACAGTTAGCAGCTCTTAGACCCATCCCCTTTCTATTTTTTATATCCAAGATGTCCAGGGCCAAACCACTCCACCTTGCTGGAGGAGGGTTGGGGCCACTCCCATGGTTCGCAACCAGTGCTGTACATTAGGTCCTCCCGGGGATCTTGTGAAAAATACCATCTCTCTAGGGAGGACCCCAGGCATCAGTATTCTGAGGAGGTCCCCAGGTGATTCTGATACGCAGCCAGGATACAGAACCACTGAGCCAGACAAGGAGGGGGGCACTCAGGTGCTCATGGGGCTCTCCCTATCTCCATGAGAATGAGTCAAAAACCAGATGATGCGTCCCTGAGAAATTACCATATGGCTGTTGGTTGCCATGATGGCTGTCACTGCAAGAGAAGCATGCATGGGACTGGAAGCAGCTCCACGCCTGATTCCTGAGCCATGGGACCACCTCTGAGTGGTCTCAGGCTTGTGATGCTTGAGTGTTCCTTGCATAATCCACCTTTAAAGCACCATCGTCTCAAAATCTGTTCTTCACATCTTTCAGTTACTTGAACTAGAGGCAAGTGGAGTGGCATGATGCCCTAGAAAGACAGGTGTGCGATTAAATTCCTCTTACGGTGAAACTCCCCAGGGGGTCACATGCTGAGAGTTCCAGGAGCAGTGCTTATAATAAACCATTGTTTATAGTTCAGTTCGAGTTCAATAGCTCAACAACCCCCCTCTCCCACTACTCCTCCCCACTCTCCCACCCAATGGTTTACCTCTAATAGGGTTCTTTAATCTACTCTCTAATGGTGGGACGGATACACCACCCAGGTCCAGTTATAGTTTTAATGGTGTTTACACAGTCAAAGTAGCTCAGCTTGCTAGACCATCGAGCCTCAAGGACAGGCAGAGCATCTGCTCAGGGCTCTGTTAAATTAACTTTTAGTCAGTTTGCCCTAATTGATCCAGTGCTTCATTCCCAGGGCATTCTAAGTATTTAAAAGCATGTAAGGAAAGATCTGACTAGCCTGTAACCATGGTGGTTTAAGAGAGCTGCTACAGTATTCCTTTTGAAATATACCAGTGAACTAAAAATTTTTTAGGAGATATTGGGCTGAACATAAATTAATTCATTTGGGGCAAGATTAGTCTTTCAAATGTGGACCAAAATGTAGGAACATGAAAGCACTTGTTTTGTACTCAAGGAAGACTTGCTACAACACTGACATCCCTTCCCCTGGTTAGAACATTTGTAAGAGCCTGTACGCCCCAGCAGCTTTCATCAATAGAGGGACGATATATGGTGACCTCTGTGTGTCAACAAATGGGATTTGCCCGGCAGAGGTGCACAGACTTCAGAGAACCATACCAGGCTTGGAGTGGGTTCCATCTATGGCCAGAAGCTTGCCAGCCAGAGCTCAATGGAGTGGATGGCATAGGATCTGGAGTGGCGGAGACCCAGGTTAGAATCTCAACTCTCACACCTACTGGCTTTATGACCTTGGTCAGTCAGTCTCTTAACCAGGTTAAGTTTCCATGTTCACATGTGTAAAATGCAGAGGATATTAGTACCCACCTCCCAGGGTTGCTATGAGGACTAACAAAGATAACACATGGACAGCGTTTGGTGTGCAGTAAATACACAATAAATGTTAGCAGAACAAAAAAACAAAGCAAAACAAATTAAAACCCAAACAACAACAAAAGTAGGATAAGAAGCCTTGAAGAGCTACAGAAAATTTTTTAGCTACTTGAAACTGGCACTGTTCCCTTCCTTTCCACCCCCGTCTGCGAGCATGATAATTGCAGTGACCTCAAAGTAAAATATATTTAGTATGTTATAGTATAAATATTGTATGTTATAGGGGTCTAGAGTTCAAACGCCCTTGATAAATTCAGGACAAAAATGAGAACTAGCCCCGTGATACTTGGTGTTCTCAGAGGAGACTTCTAGAACCCACGAGTGTCGATGGGTGCTCTTTTTCTGAGCACACAGTCAGACTACATTTCCCAGCCCCCCCGCACAGTTAGTTGTGGCCACCTGATTGAATTCTGTACAATGGAAGTGAGGTGGGGCCACTTCCGAGTCTGGCCTGCTAAACCCTCCTAGGTGCAAGCTTTGTTCCTTTTCATTTGCTGGCTGAATGGAGAGGACACCAAGGACGTGAAGAGCCTGAAAGAGGGCCAGCCCAGAGGGAATAAGGAAGGCCCACCTCCTACCTACACTGGATTGTGACACAAATGAGAAAGACATTCTTATTGCTTCAAGCTACTGATACTTATGGTGTGATCATAGCAGCTTGCCTCTTCTGATGGATACAATGAGTTTTTTTAATCTTTTGCTGGCCTCTGCAGGGTGGGTAAACACCAGATAGGCAGTCAGGAGAGCTGGTCCTAGTCTGGGCCCTACCCCTCGCTTCCTAATGCACCTAAATGTTCTCAGAGAGCTGAGAGTCTGAAAAGAAGGTCAATGATTCCTTCCTCTCTGATGATGACACAATTGCCTCTCTGCCTGAGCAGACACTTGGCTGGGAAATGTGTTTTGCTAAGCCCTTGGAAGGAGATGCCAGCTGCCCTTCCCCTCCTTTTCCTGGAGTTTGACTTATGTGCTGGCTCTGCAGCTCAGCACACTGCAAAAACTATATGGTTCAGTCACTTAAACTAGTTCAATGACTTTATCCAAGTCCCTTCACTACTTTGGGCCTCAGTTTCCTTGTCTATACAATGGGAATGATGATTCACCTACCAAAGAGAGTTCTTATAAGAATTAGAGATAATTTTTACATTGCGTGGATCGCAGTGCCTGGCACTGGTAATCACACAACAAGTTGTTGCTCTTAAATCTGTGTGCTTGAAACTTGGTACAGTCCAAAAATATTTGTTGAGCACTTGCTGTGGGACGCAGAGGCATACGGGTAGACAGAGCTCTGCCCTCAATGCATTTATACTCCAGTCCTGGCACCCCCTAACCTCCTCCCACCCCTCCCCATCTCCCCAAACACACACATGGGCATGACTTGGCAATATGAAGTAGAAAACAAAGAAATGAAAAAAAAAATTATACACTTTGGGTGAAATGTATAGTATGTGAAGTTTATCTCAATAAAGTTGTTATATATATATAAAAAAATAAATTACTGGGTACAGAATTTTACTTTTTATGCCTCTGTTGCATTTGATTTTGTTTTGTTATGATACAGTTTTTTACCTTTATAATTAAAAGGGAATAAATATGTTTTACTTACTGCAAAAAAAAAAAAAAAAGAGAAAGCAAAGAAATGAATTTTCAAAGGGACACATTCAAAGGGGTATCTGGGGCCAGGCTTCTGCTCTCCCCCCAGGCTGTTACTTGGAGTCAGGTATTCCTTCCTTAAGGAATTTCTCCCCTTTAGTCCAAGGGTTGGCAAAATTCGGTGGTTAGACCCTGGGCAGGAGGAGTCAAACCTCAGAGGGCTCGCAGTCAGTAGAAAAGCCTCAGATGCAGCTTAAGATTGACTCCTTTAGTCTGAAGGAACCTAGAGAGAAGGGAGAGGTCAGAGTTCAGAATCATTGCTCTGTTTCCCGGGTATGAGGGGTGAGGGAATCCGGAAGCCTCACAGAGTAAGAGAGGGACAAATAATTATATATCCATGCATTAATATTCTGAATGTAAGATCTTCAGTAGTCATTCCAAGCACAGTGTAACAAAGCCTTTAAGGACAGGCTTAAGAAGGATTAATTTACAAAGACCCAACAGGTAGAAACCTCTAAGATAATTGTGAATGGAAAAATGATACCATTTTTTCTTTTGCACATGTGTCCCTTATAGTTCTAGGAATAAGTAAAACAAATTTCCCAAATTCTCTCTCTGATTTTGCTCTAGGACAGTGCTTGGAGATCACACTATAAACCCTCTCCTTTATAATTTATGAAGCAAATTAGAACTATGGTCCTCAATCTTCTATTCACAAAAATAAGAGTTTTAGGACCAAACCTAGGAGTTTTGTGCATCAGAGCTATCTGGAAAGATGCCAAGCTTGCTCTGTATCCTTTGATAAGGACAACGGCCCTCCCACAGTTCCCTGCTGCAGGAAGCTGACTCTAAGGCTGGGGTTGAAACAAAGGTGGCCACCGGACTGGACCAGGCTGGAGTGGCCACCAAAGAAGCTGTCCAGGGGATGGATACACACCTGTGAGATGGTCTTGTCTGGGAAGCTCTGCCCAGGAAACTTCCCTTCCTGCTCAGGGAGGAAAAATGAACTAACACTTTTAATGGTAAGCTCGTGAGAGTAGGAATCACCATAGCAACAGAGCATGAGAATGAAGACCTTCGACTCTCGTATCTGAAGAGGGGATCCTAGGCCTGTCTTGGGTCTTGAAAAGGAGCTGCTCCTGGTTTCCATGAGCTTCTTTACCTGTCTATAACCGTCATGTAATAGTGATAGATACGTGACTAACAACTCCCATTACTTGAGGAAACTTGAAGGAATTTCTAACAATGTGTAAATCTTGGTCTCTGTATTTATGAATTGGAGCTGTGTGGGGAAATCTTACTTATGACTAGAATTTACCAGGCCACACAGGGGAGAGGATTCTTCTAGGGGACACAGCTGCTCCAGGTATAGAGGCATGGACGGTCAAGGTGGGTCCAGAGGATGTGGGAAGGCCAGTATGACTAGGAAGAAGCATGAGGAGGGGGATGGCAGGCTGTGGGGTTGGAATAGTAGGATCCAGATTGTCAGGGGTCTGCTTGTCACGCTGAGGTTTGGACGAGATCCTTAAGCAGGGTGAGGGATGGGACATGATCAGATTCACTTCTCTGTTGGTTTCCTTTGGGTTACAAATACTGTTAACACTAGTAAAGACACACTGAGAAAAAGGAGGCCAAGAAATGATCACATCAGCTGCACATTGAGGTCTCATAGAGAAGCAGAATGTCAGTCAGCACACAACCATGGCTCTAGGGAACTGAAATCGAGGCCTTAAGAAAATTATTTTAAATTCTAGATGATGCCATTTTGCTTTTCACAACTCAGTATTCCAATCACAGTATTGCCCCCTTGGAATACTTTCCTACTTTAAGTTCCCAGGGCTTGAAGGAAAGATGTTTAAGGAATATTTTCATATTATCTTTCACACTTAAATTCAAATGTTCATGTCTAATGAACCACAGGTTGCTGCTGTAACCCAGAGAGCATTAATTGTTCAAGGACCAGAGTGAAGTCAGCATCGTGTGATACATGGAATCCCTTTGACCACGATATTGAAGTGATGGGATGTTTGTCCTTCATGAAGCATGGCGTGAAAATCTTGGCTATGAAGTTGCAGTTAAAATAATAATAATTTTTTCTTTATTTTGTAGTTAGTAAACATTGTGGCTTAAAAAGACTGAGTCACTGTGTGGTGTGCTGGACTTATGGTTCCTATAAGTTTGTAAACTTTAAGGGGTCTAGAAAGAAATATGTGATCTGATTTAGGCCGTAAAAAGCCTAGTTTCATAAACTTTAAATTTAGTCCACTTTCTCAAACAAGGGTAATATACTCCAGAGCTCGATTCCCTAACTGTAGTTCCTATAATGAAAATCAGCAGTTACAACTTCTAACGACTGCTGTTTATAGACCCTCAGGGCTGGTCAATAGGTAAGTTGGTGCAAACTTTCTGGAAGACTATTTGACGATAGGTATCAGGAGCCTTATATGTGATCACATGCTTTGACTCAGAAATTCCGCCTCTGGGAATAGCATCCTAATCAGATATATTTATCACAGCATTATTTATATTAAATCCAAAGTAAAACTACTGAAAGATCCAATTATAGGGAACTTACCTAATAAAATTATGGTATATAATTCATGTGATGATTTATTAAGAAGTCAGAAAAATGTTTTCAAAGGATATTTAATTCATGGAAAATTATTCACAATATAACCTTATTTGAGAAAAGGACATAAAATGACACACACACAAACACACACACATACATATATGTAAAGTTTTGGGTATGTATTTATAAACATTTTTAAATGCTTTAAAAGAAAACCTGAGAGAAAATACTCCAAATCAAAGACCGTAGGCAATAATCAAATGTTAATAGCATTTGTCTTTTGGTGGTAGGTTTACAAATGCTTTAATATTTTTGTTTTTCATTAATTTTCCTAATGTTCCTCAATGCATGTATACTATGAATATAGTCAGGAAACATTTTATTTAAGCCACACACACAAAATTATCATTTGAATAGTCATTAGTTGAAAGGATGATTACATTCAGAAAAACAGAACAAAGACCAAAGCTTTCACTACCCCCAATCTGTTGACACAATTACAGGGAATAAGCAGGTGACCTTACTTAGGTCTCCGTTCTTTTTCCAGCTTATTCCTTGGGTGAGTTGATGAAGCCAAACCAGATTCACTGTGGTCTCCCAGGCCTGTCATCATCATCGTCACTGCTAACAGGTATTGGGCACGTGCCATGTGCCAGACATTTTCAGAAGGGTTTTTCACATATTGTCAATTAACCCTTACAACAGCACTTTGGAGTAGGTATTATTATTGTCCCTGTTTTACTGATGAAGAAACCAAGCAACAGAGAAGCTTGCCCGAGTTGACACAATTAGTAAGGGACGGAGCTGGATTCAGACTCTACGGAGTCTGACATGCTGTAATGCAAGGCCCTATGCTGCACTGCCTGTCAGAAATCAACAGACAATACTGGAATTTTTGGAACTAGAGGAGATCATTGCTCTTTTTTAAACAAAGGAATTTTTTTTCAAATCAAACTCTGTGTAATTCCAATATCTAAAACATTTCTTTTTAAGGGAGGGGTTACTTCTGGTTTAGTTGAGGCAGAAGCTGGGGTCCCTTGCTGTGCCTTTTCCTCATTTCCCATTGAGGGCGCTGTGGTTCCTTAGATTTGTGCAAGTCTTCTGAAAAATTCTTGTCCCGTTCCAACTACTTCTACTCAGAGATCGGAAACCTGGGCAAAGAGCTTTTAAAAGGCCTGCCCTAGGGCGGCCAGTTAGTATGTGCATAAGCCAGTGCTTCTCTAGTTATCACCCCAGAGTACACATGTACCTTACTCAGGACTCTTTCTGTTACAAGGAACAGAAATCCAACTCAAACTTGCTTACACAGAAATGGGAATTTATTAGTTCAAATAATTAAGCAGTCCAAGGAGATGTTGGCTTCAGGTATCGCTAGATCCACGAGCCCAATATCACACAAGAGGCTCTGTCCCCCCCTTTAATTTCTTAGCTCTGCATCCCTGTGAATTAAGTTCCCATTCTCAGGAAGACTCTCCGCATCGTACACTTACACCGTAACAGCTCTAGATGTGCAGGATTCCTGCATGGTAAACTGGATAATCTGTGTATCCTTCTAGTTAAGATTTGTTGACCTTTATTCTGTTAGTGGTATGATGATTAGGTCCCTCATTTCCCATTTAAGAAAGAGAAAAGAAATGAACACAGAGTGCTTAGTGGTCCATGACATGCACCATCACCTTCTGTAGGCGTGGTGGTAAAAAGCTCCTCCTGGTAGCCAGGCACCCTGGTCCATGCATCTCTAGGTCTATCTGTTCACAAAAATTACACCGTCTTGATTACTACAGAAAGTCTTGAATTCAGGTATAGTAACATTCCTACTTGGTGATGGTGGTGACGGTGGGTGGTGGTGTTATTGCCATCCTCCTCCCCCTTTGCTTCCTCCCCACCCACCCCACATTCTTCTTCTGTCAGATTTATTGATGTATAATTTAAATACAATAAAATTCACCAATTTTAGCTGGGCGATTTGATAACTTTTCACAAGAATATATGTATATAGTCATGTCATTACCACAATCATGGTAAAGAAGAGTTTCAACATTCCCCAAAGTTTCTTTGTGCCCCTCTGCAGTTAATACCTGGTTACCACTCTCTAGCCCCTGGCAACAGCTTTCAATCAGGTTTTCCCTTTCAAGTAATTGGAATCATACATATGTTGTCAGTTGTGTTTGATTTCTTTCACATAGCATAATGCTTTTGATGTTCAGTCATGTTTTTGCATTTATCAGTAACTTGTTCCTTGTTATTGCTAAATAGTACTCCAATATAGGCATATACTACAATTTGTTTATCCATTCACAAGTTCATGGACATTTGGTTGTTTCTACTTTTTTGGCCGTTATGAATAATGCTACTGTGACCATCCATGTACAAATCTTTGGCTGGGCATATGCTTTCATTTCTCTTTGGTAAATATCTAGAAGTGGAATTGCTGGTCCATACGGTAAGTCAATACTTAACTTTTAAAGCAATTGCCAAACTGTCTTCCAAATTGGCTGTGCCATTTTACGTTCCCACCAGGAACGTATGAGGGTTCCAGTCTCTCCACATCCTCGCAGAACTTGATACTATCTCTCTTATTTATTATAGCCATTCTAGTGAGTGTGTAGTTGTGTCTTATTTCGTTTTTAGTGTGCATTTCCTATGTCTAATGATGCAGAACATCTTTTCATGCATTCATTTGCCATCTATATTATCTTCCTGGTGGGGTGACTGTTCAAATCTTTCTCCCCATTTTTTATGGCTTAAAAATGAAAGATAATACTTCAATTTTTAAAAGAAATCAGAATAACATCTTACATCATTGGAATAGGGAATTTTAAATTATAAATATGATAAAAATGAGAAATCATAAAGAAAAATTTTAATATGTTAGATTATATTAAGGACTACTTTCCACTAAAATATTAAAAGGTGAAAAGACAAACTGCATCACAGGAGAAGATATTTTCAGGACATACAAATAACAAGAACTAGCATCCAAAAAATATAAAGAGCATCTACAAATTAATAACAAAAAGAAAAGCAACACATCCCATTAAAGCCTTTAGAAAAGGAAACAGGAATGGTGAGTGAACACAGGAATATATTCTCAAAATCATTGGTAGTTGTGCATGCAAATCAAAACCACAATGAGATATCATGTCTCTGCATTTTTAATTGGGTTGTTTGTTTTCCTACTTGACATGGACTGAATTGTGTCCCCCCTACCCCAGTTCATATATTGAAAACCAAACACCCAGTGTGATGGTGTTTGGATATGGGGCCTTTGGGAGGCTATTAGATTGAGATGAAGCCATGAAGGTGGGGCCCTCATGATGGCATTAGTGCCCTTATAAGAAGATACACCAGAGAGCTTCGTCTCTTTCTTCCTGCCATGTGATGGCACAGGGCCCTCTGCAAGCCAGGCAGACATCTCTCACCAAAACCCAATATTCTGGAACCTTGATCTTGAACTTCTAGCCTCTAGAATAGTAAGAAAATAAATTTCTGTGTTTAAGTCTGTGGTATTTCGTTATTGCAGCTGGAATAGACTAAGACACTACTGTAGAAGTTCTTTAAGTATAACAGATATGTCTTTGTTGGACATATGATTTGTAAATACTTCTCTTATCTATGACTTGCCTTTTCATTTTCTTAATGCCTTTTGACGAGCAAACATTTTTAATTTGGGTGAAGTCCAATTTATTGATTTTTTTCCCCATCTATTTCCCTTATTTTGTGTTTTTTGAGTAACCAACACAAACATATTTAAGAAATATCTTCCAACCCCAAGGTCATTCAGATTTCATCCTATGCTTGTTTCCAGAATTTTTATAGTTTTACTTCTTACCTTTAGGTCTATTATCCATTTCAAGTTAATTTTTTATATTGTATGATGTAATTGTCAAAATCTTTTTCTTTTTCCTTTTCTGTTCTTTCCTTCCTTTCTCTTTTCCTTTTCTTTTTATCCCCTCTTATTGAAAAGATTATCCTTTCCCTATTGAATGCCATTGGTCTCCCCATCAAAAATTAATTGACCCTATGTTTATGGGTCTATTTCTAGACTCTGTTCTATTGCATTGAGCTATGTGTCTATGCCAATACCACAGTGTCTTGGTAATTGTAGTTTCATAGTAAATCTTAAAATCAGGGAATGTAAGTCTTGCAAATTTCTTCTTCTTTTTCAAAATTGTTTTGGCTATTTCTAGGCCCTTTGTATTTCCATATAAAATTTTTTTAATTAATTAATTTATTTATTTATTTTTGGCTGCATTGGGTCTTCATTTCTGTGCGTGAGCTTTCTCTAGTTGCAGAGAGAGGGGGCTACTCCATTACAGTGCACAGGCTTCTCACTGTGGTGGCTTATCTTGTTGCGGAGCATGGGCTGTAGGTGCACAGGCTTCAGTAGTTGTGGCACGTGGGCTCAGTAGTTGTGGCTCACAGGCTCTAACGTGCAGGCTCAGTAGTTGCTGAGCATGGGCTTAGTTGTTCTGCAGCATGTGGGATCTTCCCAGACAAGGGCTCAAACCTGTGTCCCCTGCATTGGCAGGCAGATTCTTAACCACTGCGCCACCAGGGAAGTCTTATTTCCATATAAATTTAAGAATCAGCTTGTCACTTTCTACAAAAGAGGCTGATGGTATTTTAATGCAATTACAGTAAATCAATTGATTAATTTAGGGAGAATGTACAATATTGAATCTTTTAATCCATTAATATGGTGTATCTCTCCACTTATTTAGGTGTTCTTTAATTTCTCTCAACAACGACATACGGCTTTCATTGACCTGGACTTATATTTAGTTTGTTAAATTTATCTCTAAGTATTTCATATTTTTGATAGGATTCTAAATATTGTTTTATTAATTTCAATTTTTTGATGGTTTATTGCTAGCATAGAGAAAAACAATTGACTTTTGTATATTGGCCTTGTATCCTGCAGCCTTGCTAGACTCACTTATTAATTCTAGTAATCTATTTTGTAGATTTGCAAGAACTATCTATCTAGTTTGCAGATTTCTAAGGTTTATCTATCATGAATGGTTAGGGACGGTTTTGCAAACAGAGACAGCTTTAGTTATTTTTTTACAATCTGCACATTTTATTTCTTTTTCTTTCTTTATTACCCTAAGATCTCCAAAACAATCCTGAATAGAAGTGGTGAGAGCTGACAACCTTTCCTTGTTTCTAATCTTAGTGGGAAAACATACACTCTTTTACCATTAGGCATGATATTAGGATTAATTTTTTTTGAGATAATAACCTCATTATCAGGTTAAGAATGTTCTCTTCCATTCCTTCTTTGCTAGAAAATATATTTTTAGAATCATGAATGGGTGTTGAATTTTGTCAAATGCTTTTTTAATATTTATTATGATGAGCATATGTATTTTGGTTTTAGTTTGTTATTATGGTAAATTATATTAATTGATTTTTTTCATGTGAAAGTAACCTCAGATTTCTGGGATAAACCTCACTTGGTTATGACATGTTATCAATTTTGTTAAGGATTTTTGCATGACGTTCTTGAGGGAGGGATATAGGTCTGTGGTTTTCTTCTCTTGTAATGTCTTTGTCTGGTTTTGAGGTCAGGTTAATGCAGTATAATGACCATTGAGATGATTTTGGCTGCAGTGATTTAGGGTACTCTTGAGCAATCATTAGATTATTATTAGATTTTACAAAGAAAGGAAGCGTCTTTTCTGTGGTAACATGATTTCATTGAAGTCTGGGATTCTTAGAATTAGAGAATAAACAATTTCATCCAAAAGCAAATAATGGTCACCATAATGAAAATAACTGAAAGGATAAAGCCGATTTTAGCAGAAAGTCTCCATATAAAATCACTTCTAAATAAGCAACTGGGCAAATGAATAAATCTTATTTCAGATCTTGGGAAGAGGCTGGCAAACTCCTCGGTTATGCTCAAGAAGTTGGGAGGAATTCAAGTACGGCACTCAGGGATGTTCACTGCACACCTCTGCTGTGAGATAAGATGCAAATTGTGACTGCAATGGGAATTCTCTTGATTTGTTTCATCTTCCTGATTTCCTTTGGCACATCTTTAGACTGACAGTGATAACACTGACCTCCCCACTGAGAGTGTATGTGGGGAGAAGAAGAGACGGCATTGATTAAAAGCAACAATTGTTTAAGGAAACAAAGAGTCTGGAACCTTGACTGCTACCAGGAGAGAGGTGTGGAGACTCCCAGTGGGAGCAGGTTAGAGATAGACTTGCAGCTCCAGCCCAGATGCCTGCATTTATGTGATGAGCAATGATCTTTCTGTGCTTTGTCAGTACTGAGAGAGTCTTCTTCTCAAAATAATTATTTTATCATTGTAGCAGGAAAAGCTCTCATCTTTCGTCTAAATTGGTATCTTCATCTGCCTTATGGAAGCTTCATCCTTACTAAGGCTTTGGCTGAGATGTTGGCTGCCTTCTGCCACAGTCAGATTTTCCTCCTAATATTTTCAGGACATTTTAGTCTGTGGTGACTTCCAAAGGAGAAGGAAGTTCAGGGTCCACCCCATCATGTCTCCAAGATGAAAAAAGATTGAATAGAGACAGAGAGAAAAATCACTGTGGTCACTAGCAGGGAGCCATATGTAACTGAGTGGAGTGGTTTTCTCGAGAAATGGTCATTTCTTTTCTGTCCACCTACCTGGGTTCCCTTAAAAGCAGAGCCTGAGACAAAGGCTTACATACAGGTAGTTTACTTGAGAATGTGGTCCCAGGGGGCAGGAGTGAGTGAAAAACAACAGAGAAGGAAGGAAAGCCAACATAAGGATGTGTTGTTGAGTTGACCATGGCATAGGCAATTGGGCGACCCTGCAGAATTTTCTGAGGATCCATACGAAATGTGTTCCAGAACCTCCATGGGGGATGAAAGAAAGAAGCACATATTTATCAGCTCTTATCTGCCCCTCATCACCAGTGGCCCCAGAGTGTCAGCAGCCCTGCATTTTGAGCTGTCCACCTAGGAACGCTGTGCCATTCCCATCTTATGATTCTGACATCAGAACAGTAGTTGTGAGACATAAGACAGCACGGAAGGGAATTATTAGGGACTCGGACTGCAGCAAGGATGAACCAGACAGGCCCCCAGTTTGGAATGTGGGGTGGAGGATGGTGCATCTGTTTTTCAACAAGTCAGAGTGCAGGCCCTGAGATGGGGCTGGCCCAAGTCGGACAAGGTGTCAGGACTTCCACTAAAGGAACTGAGGTCACAGACGGGAAACTAGAGCATTGCAGAAGAAATAGAAGCAGTTGTAAGATTTCAGAAATTGGGGGATTGCAGAAGGATTGAAAGAATGCTTAGACAGCCTTTTGGGCACAGAGAGCCTTCCCCACCGCCATCCGCAGGCTTACACAAACCAGACTAACTTCACGCCAAGCACTGGGTCCCTCTGAATCGACTGTTCGCCTGAACACATGGTGTGATTCACAGGTTCAGAATGAGGGGATTGGTTCCCCTGGCCGGGGCTGGGGATGACAAACTAGAAACTTGCCTGACTCTTAGCTCAACTGTAGCTGAGCAGGAGGCCTCTGCCCTAGCGGGGTTGGCACATAACCCCTGACCCTGATCCCAATCTGACATAACCTGCCGGTTGACCCTCAGACCGCAGGTTAACCAGGCCTCCTGGCCTCGGCTGACGGGGTGACTGCCCCACCACTAACACCTAATCCTTTGAGGCTGAGACCAAACTCTCAGGGGGACTAATAGCTCACTGACCGAGGGCAGCATAAACACACCAGCTATCCCAAACTGTAACTCATGTTTCCTCTGTTAATTTCATTTGGGGGGAAAGAGCCATATTTTATTATAATGGACCAGGATCTCTGTTGCATCCTACCGCACACGGTAACAATGTAAGCAAATTCATTTCGACAAACTTTACATTTTTATTCTATTTAATATCAATACCTTTCTTTTATGGTGTTCAAAGAATGATCTCAGATCCTCTAGGTTTTCATGGAGAAAACACAACGAATTGATGTTTTTGATTGAAACAAAGATGTTGAAAGCAAATTTAAATGAGACGTGTGGTTTTATAAATCGTTGGCTGTGTAACAAATGATAAGTTAGCTTCCCTTTACTTCTCTTCAAAGGAAAAAATTCCAATTGAATGATGCTTTGAAAATAGCTAACTGGAAGCGTGAGGTACTTGTTTAGAAAGTTGAGGTGACAACGGAAAGTCAAGACCACACATGTTCCTGTGTTTCCTAGGGGAAAACATCTCCAATTTAAAGAGACTTGGGCG
This sequence comes from Pseudorca crassidens, assembly GCF_039906515.1. Classification (NCBI taxonomy): domain Eukaryota; kingdom Metazoa; phylum Chordata; class Mammalia; order Artiodactyla; family Delphinidae; genus Pseudorca; species Pseudorca crassidens. The sequence goes on from NC_090297.1 coordinate 79,837,207, forward strand.
CTGCTGCCATTTCTTCAGATATAATGCGTAAGAATGGAAAAGATGGCTTTTCTTAATGAAACATTAGGATGTAAATGTTTTAAAATGAATATGAAAAGTGACATTTTTCCTTTCTCAAGATGTTTCCCTCATCTCGTCATAGTTTTATTGTTTGATGTTGACATCTTTAACTCTGTGCTTTCCAACAGCACCCGGGGACACTACAGGGGGGCATCTTCGGGAACCAGGAGTCTCGCTCCTCCCCATGGCTCCCCACACTTGCTGGACCGTTGTTTCCTGAGGTGCTGCCCTGCCTCCGCCATCCCCTCCTCAGCGTGCTATGTGCCGTCCCTGGCCCCATCCTGTGCAACCTCTTCTGAACTCCTCTCTCCCTGTTCACTGAGACACGGTTATCCTTATTTCCCTTCCCAAATTCCTGGCAGATTTCTACCTGTTCGCCATCTTTTAAGATTAATCCTAGATTACAGTGTTGATGAGTAGCCTGAGTTCCTAAAATAGGTCGCACATAGACCAAGGTGGAAAACTGAGCTAATTGGGTCACTGAAATTAAGTGAATTTTGTGTCATAACAGGACCTGGTCCTTCAGACCCTCTCCCAGCAGCATTAGCTCTTGAGCAATGTGATAAAAACCAGAAGTAAACAAGAAAGTCTTCTAAAGCGACGAGTCAAATAGCTGTCACAGAATCCACGTAACTTTATTTCTTTGATTAAATTTAACAAAAACTTATTGAGTATTTTCTATCTGCCAGGTGCTGTCCTGGGTGGTAGGAATACTGAGATGAATAATCTCAGTAATATCTCTCTCTCATCTTGTGCCAGAAAGGATCTGAGGCAGCTTGTAGCAGAAACCTGTAAAATAAAATGGCCAAATACAGGTTTTTAAAACTCTGGGTAAGGCAAATATAAATTAAAATAGGTCACATCCAGGGGAAAAAGAGGACACAGATACACAGCCAGTGACAGCCTTTGTAATTGTGATTCTGAGCTGTGAATTTGACTCTAAGTGCGTTAAGTGGCTAAGGGAAAAGGGAAACATGGTCGGATACACGTTTCCCGTTGCAGAAACAGAGAAACTGTTTAGTTACTTAGGGAGAGGAAGATGAACAAGACATGGTTCCTAATGACAAGGAATTTGTAATCCAGCAGGAGAGACAGATCTCAGTGAACAGCTGTAAAACAAAGCTGTATTATGACGGTCTGTATAAAGTGCTGAGGGAATAGAAAGAGAGCAGCAATTTACTGGGCTTGAGAAGGAGAAGATGCTACAAGGAGGAGAAGGGTGCGTGAGTCAGCGGGAAAGAGTACAGTGACCCTAGATTAGCGACTTCCAGATATGTGCACATAAAAGTTGCTTCTGGTGCTTGTTAAGACTCTGAGTCAGTAGGGCTGGGATTTTTCACAAGGACTCCAGAATGCTAATTCTAGTGCGGAGTGACCTGACTTGGAGAAACACTGGAATAGACTCTCCCGGTGTTGCACATTGAAAGATGACGTTGGAAGAAGAAGCTGGACCCATTTGGAATGGGCCTTGTATGCTGCAGTCAGAAACATAGGCTTTATGGGTAATGGGGGATGGCTGGCGCTTAAAAGCCTAAGCAGGGGGATGACACTATCAGATCTGTGTGTGTCCGTGTATGGGCCTGTGTTTTACTCTTCTTTTCCCTGATTAGAAATGCAACAGCTAGAGGATGAAAAGCAGGAAGAGACCAAAGCAGGGAACCAACTAGGAATGTTGCAGGGTCCAAATCAAAGAAGATAAGGATGTGCTTAGGGTAATGACAGGGGAAATGGAGAAGGTGAACACTTTTTTGCAGTGAGCACGAACCTGTTATTGTATTATTAGTCACAGATTTACTTTTCTGGTTAATTTGTTGTTTTCATGTCTCACCTAGTATTATTTGACTTCAGTTTCTGCTCTCTGGCATCTGGCTTAAACCAACAAGCAGCCCCAGTGATCTGCAGGGGAGAGGGTCCTTGCTGAGTTCTGTGTGGTCCACATGTAGGGGGTGGGATGGCTTTGAAGAGCCGTGAGGGACACTTGCTCGCTGTCATGTAGGGGATACCACTTCTCTCACGGTGAACTCACATTGGAGGGTCACATAGTGTGTACAGTTCTTTTGTTTCCTTTTTTATGTTGACACATTTTTAAAACTCTGTTTTCATAAACAGATAAAATAGAGAGGACAGTAGTGAATCCTCATAACTAATTACTCAGATTCTGCAATTTCAAGATTTTTATAACCGTTTTTCAGCTATATTGAGGTATGATTGACAAAATTGTATATTGTAAAGTGTACAACATGATGATTTGACACATGTATATTTGTGAAATGATTACCACAGCTTCATTAACACATCCATCCCTCACATAGCCGCCTTTTTTGTGTGGTCACAACACTTAAGTTCTACTTTCTTAGCAACTTTCAAGTACACAACCCAGTATTATGAACTATAGTCACCATGTTGTACATTAGATCCCCAGAGCTTATTCATCTTATACCCTTGTACCCTATGACAAGCATCTCCCTATCTCCCTGCCACTGGACTCGGTAACCACCATTCTACTCTCAGTTTCCAGAGTTCGGCTTTTTTTTTAGATTCCATGTATGAATGAAACCATACAGTATTTGTCTTTCTCTGGCTTATTTCACTTAGCATAATGTCCTCTTGGTTTGTCCATATTATTGGGAACGGCAGTATTTCCTTCTTTCTCACAGCCAAGATACATACACACCACCTCTTCTTTATCTGTTCATTCATCCTTTCTAGGTCATTTAGATTGTTTCCATATCTTGGCTATTGTGAATAATGTTGCAAAGCAGTGGTCCCCAACCTTTTTGTCACCAGGGACCAGTTTCATGGAAGACAATTTTTCCACAGACCGTGGGAGGGGGGATGGTTTCGTGATGATTCAAGTGCACTATATTTATTGTGCACTTTATTTCTATTATTATTACATTGTAATATATAATGAAATAATTACACAACTCACCATAATGCCGAATCAGTGGGAGCCCTGAGCTTGTTTTCACCTGCCACTCACTGATAGGGTTTTGATATGAGACTGCAAGTAATTGATTTATTATGGTCTCTGTGCAGTCAAACCTCTCTGCTAATGATAATCGGTATTTGCAGCCGCTCCCCAGCGCTAGCATCACCGCCTCAGCTCCCCCTCAGATCATCAGGCCTTAGATTCTCATAAGGAGAGTGCAACCTAGATCCTTCACATCCGAAGTTCACAGTAGGGTTCGCGCTCCTATGAGAATCTAATGCTGATCTGACAGGAGGCGGAGCTCAGGCAGTAATGCCAGCGATGGGGAGCGGCTGTAAATACAGATGAAGCTTTGCTCGCTCACTCGCCCGCTGCTCACCTCCTGCTGTGCAGCCCGGTTCCTAACGGGCCGTGGACAACTACTGGTCCGTGGCCCAGGGGTTGGGGACCACTGTTGCAAAGGACATGAGAGTAAAGATATCTCTGAAAAATATTTTCTTCATATTTATACCTAGAAGTGGAATTGCTGGATCATATGGTAGTTCTATTTTTAAATTTCTTGTGGAACCTCCATACCGTTTTCTCTAATGGCTGTACCAATTTCCATTCTTACCAAAAGTACACAAGGGTTCTCTTTTCTCCACATCCTTGCCAACCCTTATTATCTCAGATCTTTTCTATGGATAAACCTGCTTCACATCTCTGGTTCCCTCTTTGGGGGGAAATCTTCTCTCAACCCTGCAGAGCCAGGCCATGTGCTGACGGCCACGTGCTTCCCTTAGTGTGGTTCTGATACTTGAGTTGGCGTGCTTTCTCTGAATCTCGCAGGCTGGTTTTCCGTGCATGATCACCAGCCCTCTGCAAAGGCTCATACTTGCCACCTTCAGGGTACACAGGGAGTGAGACACGGGGCAGGGGTGTGTGGGGGGGAGGCAAATGGAGCAGTCAGGGTGTCTGTGAGCCAGCTGGGGGGACCTGCAGGTGAGGTGTCCCCAGCAGCTCATGGGCAGGCTTCCTGGGGGATTCCGTGAAGCAGTTAGTAGGATCCGTGTCCCTGTGATGCCCTCTGAGAGCCCTGTCTGCTTCTCCCAGGGCCCTCCCACCCCCATGCCATGCAGCACACCTCCAGCTTCTGGTTGGGGTGAGACAGAAGGGGGCCCCTTTGGCATCGTTCCACACAGCTGGGGAAGCTAGGTGCTCCCTCACACACTCATTCTCCCCTGTGAGAAGTTCTCTCTTGCATTGAGCTGTGCTACCTTGGGGAAAAGATAACGTGGGTAAAGGGAAACTGTTCCTCTTATCCTCTTCAGTGTGTCCAATGTTGGATTTATTTTTGTTCCAGTGCCACGTGGAACTTCTCCACCGGTCTCATGGATGGCCGCAAAGGCACTCTCCTCCATGGGTGGCTGTTAAAATTGCTGTTCTTCAGGGGGACTACAAGAGAAAACTCCTATTTCACCATTTTGCTGACATCACTGCTATGTGTTTTTATTTATTCTAAGAAAATAGCTAATAATGTCCAGTTCACTAAATTCTGCAAACACAATGTCTCCCCCTCAAAAAAGGCAATAAATTCCAGCACCTTTGCATGTAGCCTACAAAACGTAATGTGTCTGAAGCTGGACAGCGTTCCAGTGCAAAGTCCAATTGTTTCGAGTTTCCTCTCACACTTGCAGGGGTGTTTCTGAGCAGCAAGGCTGTGGTCCAGTCCAGTATTTCATTTATGGTACAGGAGCCACTGAGCACAGGCCCAAGGTAAAGTCAAGTAAATAATATTTGACTGGGCTTCCCTGGTGGTGCAGTGGTTAAGAGTCCGCCTGCCGATGCAGGGGACACGGGTTCGTGCCCCAGTCCGGGAAGATCCCATGTGCCGCGGAGCGGCTAGGCCCGTGAGCCATGGCCGCTGAGCCTGCGTGTCCGGAGCCTGTGCTCTGCAAACGGGAGAGGCCACAACAGTGAGAGGCCTGTGTACTGCAAAAAATAAATAAATAAATTAATTAATTAATAAAATAAAATAAAAATATTTGACTGGGATCCACTGATTAAACCTGTGGTTAGCAGGACAATGACCTCCCAAAGATGTCCATGTCATAATCCCCAGGACCAGTGAATATGTTATCTTACATGGCAGAAGGGATATATTGGTTTGCTGGGGTTGCTGTAACAAAGCACCACAAACTGGGTGGCTCAAACAGCAGAAATTTAGCCTCTCACAGTTCTGAAGGCCACAAGTTCAAAATCAAGATGGCAGCAGGGTTGGGTCTCCTGAGGGAAGTGAGGAAAGTCTCTGCTGTTCCAGGCCTCTCTCCTTGGCTTGTAGATGGCTGTCTTCTCCCTGTATTTCTTCACCTCACCTTCCTTCTACGTGTGTCTGTGTCTGTGTCCAAATTTTCCCTTTTAATAAGGAAATCAGTCATACTGGAGTGAGGCCTGCCCTAAGAACCTAATCTTTGTTGATTATATTTACAGTGACCCTATTTTCAAAGAAGTTCACATTCTGGGGTTGAAGACTTCAACGTTTGAATCTGGGAGACACAGTTCAACCCATACCAAGGGACTTTGCAGATAGGATTAAGGTTAAGGACGGTGAGATGGGACGATGACCCTGAATTATCCAGATGGGTCCAATCTAATCACACGAGTCCTAACAAGTGGAGATCCTTTCCCTCTGAGGTCATGAGAGAAAGTTGTGATGATAGAATGGCGGTCAGAGCAAGCAACGTTGCTGGCTTTGAAGACGGAGGAGGGGCCACAAGTCAGGAATCGCCAGTGGCCTCAGGTGCTGGAAAAGGCAAGGAAACAGATTCTCTTGCAGAAGGACCTCAGCCCTGACGATGCCTTGATCTAAGCCCAGTGAACCCTGTTTTCAGACTTCCTACCCACAGACCTGTAAGAGGGCACATTTGTATTGTTTTCAGCCAGTAAGTTTGTGGTAATTCACTACGTCCGTCAGCAATCGAAAACAAACACAACCCCCTCCCAAGCACAGCCCCTAAATTCACCACACAATCCCAATCCCCCATAAATAATGCCTCTCTTTTGGGAGTCACTCTCCAAAGAACTTCCCCCACAGCCACTGATCAAAACCGAGTCAGGTAGTGTCAGATTCCTGGCAGAGTGTCTGGCCAGCCCACGGCCACTACACTGTGCACCCCCCAACGTCAGGGTGAGCCTGGACAGCACGGTTACCGGACACCCTCCTGCCTGCACGGAGCTGTTGAGCAGGAAGGACGGTCTCTCTCAAGATCTCGAGCTAAGAAGCTCTGGGACCAGGACGTGGGAGCTGCTTCCTGTTAATGACAGGGGTCTGGAGAGAAGGTTGGTGGCTTAGCTCTCTTGAGGTTCTGAGGGCTGTGCTGCTCTGCTTACAACAGTTCGCAGCGAGTTTGTATGACTTGCCAGAGAACCTGAGCACTTGCACTTGGCTAACCCAGAAAGTCCCACCGAGACTGCACTGGAGAGGAGGAAAGGGAGATGAAGAAAAAAACCAGGGCAGGATGCTGCTCCCTGGTGTGGGAGAAGGCTGCCACTCCTGGAAGGAGAGTCTCAGAGGAGTTTCCGGGTTCCTTGTTACAATGATATGTTGTCAAATGACTCCGTGTTTTCTATGATGCCAGTAACCAATTTCTGGAGGCCTTGTTTTCTTCTAGAAGAGCCAAGCCACACATCTCTTATTGTAGGTGGTTCTTGCACCACAGGCACTTATCTCTCTTACACAAAGGCTTGCAAAATACTCAACTGCCTCTCAGTGCCTTTGTCTTGCATTGTTTTGTTTTGTTTTAACGTGTTTGATTTTTGAAAGCTGTTAAGACCTAGATTGGAAACTCTCAGATGATCTGATCCTCTCCAGTGTCAGGATGCTTAAACAAGGCTCTAGTCTTTTCTTTGTATCTATTTCATCAGGAACGGCTGGAGATAAAAGCAAATGTCTTAGAAGAGCAAGTGTGACATCTGGTTTGCTATCAGGAATAAATCTCTACCTGCCAAGCAAGACTGTACGGCAATCTGGAAACACTTACTGTGCAAACTTGTTTTATTTCAAAATCGTATCACCTGACTTACCTTTCTATTTATTGCCTGTCTTGAATTCTTTTCCGGTATCAAGATGCTCCTAATGAAACACAGTTGACCTGAGTTGTTTTTTGTTTTAACATCTTTATTTGACTATAATTGCTTTACAATGTTATGTTATTTTCTGCTGTATAACAAAGTGAATCAGCTATACGTATACATATAACCCCATATCCCCTCCCTCTTGAGTCTCCCTCCCACCCTCCCTATCCCACCCCTCTTGGCGGTCACAAAGCACTGAGCTGATCTCCCTGGGCTATGCAGCTGCTTCCCACTAGCTATCTATTTTACATTTGGTAATGTATATATGTCAATGCTACTCCCTGGCTTCGTCCCAGCTTATCCTTCCCCCTTCCCATGTCCTCAAGTCCGTTCTCTATGTCTGTGTCTTTATTCCTGTCCTGCCCCTAGGTTCATCAGAAACTTTTTTATTTTTTTTAGATTCCATATATATGTGTTAGCATACAGTATTTGTTTTTCTCTTTCTGACTTACTTCACTCTGTATGACAGACTCTAGGTCCAGCTACCTCACTACAAATAACTCAGTTTCATTTCTTTTTATGGCTGAGTAATATTCCATTGTATGTTTGTGTCACATCTTCTTTATCCATTCATCTGTTGATGGACACTTAGGTTGCTTCCATGTCCTGGCTATTGTAAATAGAGCTGCAGTGAACACTGTGGTACATGACTATTTTTGAATTATGGTTTTCTCAGGGTATATGCCCAGTAGTGGGATTGCTGGGTCATATGGTAGTTCTATTTTGAGTTTTTTAAGGTACCTCCATACTAGTCCTTGACCTGAGTTTTGAGGTGAATAGTGAGACAGGGGTTTGTCAAAAGGACTTAAAGGGAAAGTGCTCTTATTTCCTCTAGGCTTCATGTCTGCAAGGACACCACAGAAACCAAGCCCCAGCTCTAAAGGAAGGGAAGGGAAACTGATGGTGCTCTGATGCCCAAAACCCCACCCTAGGAGCTTGTTTTAAGATGTGATGAATAGGCAATACATTTCTGCACTGATGTGTAACGTGGGGTCAGATGCCTGTTGGGCCACCGTCCAGTATGTTGAAGGGTCTTGGATGGATGACGCTGGAGAGAAGGCCTGTGCCTGCATGACTTACTCTCAACTGCGTCCCCCTGCCACCAACCCTCCCCGCCACCGGCAGGGACTTGGCGAAGGCTTGAGATGACTGACAGGTGATAGGGGTACCTGTCAGCTGCCGTGTGCTGACAGATAGTGCCCTAGCTTTTCCAGATGCTGGTGCCCTCCCAGTTGAGTATTTGATGTGCAAAAACATGGAGGTGCCAAATGGCAGGCAAACCCACACATCCTCAACGTGAGCATGAAAGACTGGGAAGCAACAGGCCCGTGATATAGGGCTGTTGTTTGTATAGCAACCTTCACATTTTCTTACACACTCTCCTATATGTTACCCTGTAATACTCTTCAGAAAAGCCTGGTGAAGACGCTGCTGTCTTTCCCATCCTACAGATGAGGATGTGGAGGTTCAAAGGGCTGACTAACTTACTATTAAATTGAGGAAGTGAGTCTCAAGCCCCTTTTGCCTAAGTCTAATGCAGGGGTCTCAAACTCAGATGCCTGAGAGAGCGGGGTAGTAATTACGGGAGAGCAGTGGCCTGGAGACCACACAGCCCGTCCACAGGGGCAGCAACCCTCAGCAAAAGAGGGCGCTGCCACCTGAGAACTCAGGTCCAAAGTTACCAGAGCCTTCCATTTTTTCAGTCCGTAGTATGGATTTGTGTGTATGTGTGTGAGACTGCAACTTATTCAAAACAGCTTATTGAAAACTAAAAACAAAAACAATTTTGTGAGCCCTAAGTGGCATGTCTTAAGGCCTTCTTTTGTTTTCCCACCAGTTTGCAACATCTCCTGGTGGCTCATTTTACGTTTATTGAGCACCTACTATGTCAAGGGACTGTGCTGAGTGCTTGGGGGGCAGACACAGTCCCTATTTGAAAGGAGTCAATCTGCTAGTGAAGGCTCATTTATTCATATCCACTGAGTCTATGTAGACTCAGCTTCCAGTCCTGGCCCCATGCTGGCTGCTAGGGTTAAAAAAAAAAAACCACATGGTTGCATAACAATGCGAATATACTTAATGCCATTGACTGTACAGTTAAAGACGGTTAAAATGGTAAGTTTTATGTTATTTATATTTCACAACAATAAAAAAGTCAAGCTGTAAAAAAAAAAAACATATAATTTTTATCCTTAACCAAGAAAAAACCTAAATGAGAAGAGAAAATTTAGTGCTATCAAATACTTCAACTCAGCAAATATCTGAGCACCCACTGTGCGTGCAGCACCATCCTAGGTGCTGGGAATAGAAAGTTGAGGAAAATTAGTTCCTGTCTTCAATGTAGCTTCTACTTGGAGATGAGAGTAATGTTGGGAGCAGCCTAGGCTTTTGCAGTTGATAGATGATAACTCCCTGCCAGGCACTTTAGAAAGTGCTCTGTGTTCTCTGGCTATTTCATTTGAGCCTCACAGCAACCCTATGGGGCCGATACTATTAACAACCTCATTTTACAGAAGAGGTGGCAGAGGCTCAGAGAGGTCAGCATCTTGCCCTAGGTCACACAGCACCAGAGAGTGGAGAAGCCAGGTTTTGAGCCCACAAACACTGACTCCAGAGGCCACGGCAGAGGGGGCTCAAGAGCCCTGGTGTAATTAGCCAGCAGAGATCGATGGGGCTCGGGAGGCAGGAGTGCTGAGGAGGCTGGGCGAGGGGGGCTCAGGACTGAGGCCCAGGTGCCGCTCTCCATGCAATTAAGCGTCCTGCACGTCTCCTGTTCCAAACGCATGGCAGTTTCACAGAGCTCATTGTCTTAGTGTGTTCGAGCTGCTATATCCAAATACCACAGACTGGGCGGCTTGTAAACAGCAGAAATGTATTGCTCTCAGTTCCGAAGTCTGGAAGTCTGAGATCAGGTGCCAGCATGGTCGGGTGAGGCCCGTTTTCCAGGTCACAGACTTCTTGTGTCCTCACATGGCAGAAGGGGTGAGGAAGTTTGGTGGGGTCTCTTTTATAAGAGCACTAATTCCATTCATGAGGCTCCACCATCACGACCTCCCAAAGACCCCACCTCCCAATACCATCACTTCTGGGGGTTAGGATTTCAACATATGCATTTTGGGGGACACAAACACTCAGCCCATAGCGGTCATGAATGCTGATTCCTGAAGGATGAGAGATGGAGGAAATGGGGAAGGTCCCACTGGCCACATAGAACAGGTTAACACAGGGCAGGGGAGAGTGGCTGCCAATATCATGGAGCCCTCAACGCCCAGTGGTGGCACAGTGAAGGGTGACATCACACAATGTGGAGGGACATCTGAGGGAGGTGGCAGCTCTGGCAGGGCCTGGGTACCTGCATGGGGCTTGTGGGTCTTAGCGACCTCAGCAACAGACACCCCTCCCACAATAGGACTAGAGGAAGGTGTCAGGCACCACCTGGCAGCCGAGTGGGCTCAAGTTGAAGACTCTTGAAATAGTGGGAAGGGCAGCTTCCAACAGTGACTGGAGGTTCTACCAACATGCATGGGGCGGAGACTAAGAAATGTAGTTGCATGCAGGGGTTGCAGCCCTGTTTTAGGCAAATGAACCCGACTGTAGATGCAGGGGCTGTGACACTCAGCCAGGGTGGCCTGGGGCACACGTCATTCATTCAACAAACATTAATTAGTGAGTCCCCATGAGTGTCATGCTCTGTTTTATTTTTATTAAAGAATTTTTAAATCAAGATTTTTAAGTGAAGTAGAGTTGATTTACAATATTAAACTAGTTTCAGGTGCACAGTATAGTGATGCTGTCTTTTTACAGGCCATGTTCTAGGTGGTGGGGACACACCAGTGAACAAGACAGGTGAACTCCCTGCCCTCAGGGAGCTCATTCTAGGTAGAGTTTATTATCTGACTAGATAATACACAAGCAAACAAAAATTATATAAGAAATTTTCAGAGAGTGACAAGAATATGAAGAAAATGGGGGAGGAGCATAGAATGTGATGGTGGTCACTAATCTAGATAAAATAGGGAAGGCTTCTCTGAGGAGGTGATATCTAAGCTGAGACCTGAATGGTAAGATGGGGTGGGCATGAGCTGGAGTGCAGAAGGCAGAGGGGAACGTGGTATAAAGAGTCTGAGGCAGGTGTGAGCTTATTTTCCTGCAGCTTTGAACACATCTGTCTGAGGAAAGGAGGAAGGTCAGTGTGGTCAGTGGGGAACGTTGGGGAAAGAAAGGTAAGAGATGAGGTTGGGTGGGGACCAGAACATATGGGGCCTTGCAGCCTCCAGGATATAAATGCACACGCATTGGAGAAGCCTCAACACTACCCTCAAGACGTTCCTGGACCAGCTGGGAAGGGTTCAGGGAAAACTAGCTGGGCCATAGGGTGAACTCCTATGAGGCTGGTTGACAGTCCAGGGTGTCGTGTCCAAAGGGATCTGCAAAATCAAAGCTTGGTGTAAGGGGACACGGACATATAAGGTGCCTGAATGCAGAGCAGAATATGGCTTTGGGAGTCCACCACGGAAGTGCCCGGCCACGTCAGTCTGAGCTAGTGGTGAAGGGGCTGGGTTTAGGGTAACACGGGAAAAGATCCTGGGCAGGTTAATAGGGACTCTGTGAATTTCAGGGCTAACTGGGTAAGAGAAGCCAAAGCCCAGGTAATCGCTGGGTGAGAACACGGACAGACTGAAGGTGGCTGTAGTGGAGGAGGGTCGGCGGAAAGGGGATGGAGGCGGTGGGGTGGGTGGGGGTGGCGTGGGCACCGGCTCCAAGCTCAAGCTCAGTCCCTCAGTCCTAGGCAAGAGCCCTGGCAATAAGGCTGTTTCGGGCGCCACCTACTGGTGGGCTTCAGCGGCTGAGAGCATCCTGGTCCTGGTCAGGTCCACCTCCAGTAGAGCCCAGGAGGGAATTTGTAACAGCATTTATGATCGGATTCTTACTATCTCTGTTTTGTTTGGGGTATGACTACAACAGATGCTAAATTCCAAAGGGGCCACTGTGCAGAAATTTCAAAGTCGTATCAAGAACAGGGAAGACAACTCTTAAATTCCTTACCCACTAAGCAAAGGCAAAAAGGATTTGCAAAGAGAATTTTTAGAGTGAGCAGCTATCAAATCCCATCCTTCACAGGGTTGGGGAGGTGCGGGGCTGTCTGTGGTTGCTCCTTGCCTCAAGCCCAGAGAGAGAGACTCTATGGAGAATGCTTGGAGGGCTTGATCAGTGTTTCCTGAATAGAAAGACACTGGACTAGGATCTACCTTCTGCCTACAAGATCCAACAAGCTTCAAACGGGCTGGCTGCCCTGGAACTTTTCAAGGAAATAGCAGGTATTGATGCAAATAGCCAAGAGTAATAAACATCACAAGGTATGAAATACTATATTTCCCAAAGTGAATATCTATTTTTTTCTGATGAAAAACATAATACTTGCTAATCAAAATTCAAACAGCTCAGAAATATCCATTAGCAGAAAATGAATCTCCCCTTTATTCCCCACGCTGGTCTCTAAGGCCTTTTCCAGCATTAATAGTCTCAATCTACGTTCTGGGGTACGTTCTTCTGTGTTGTGACCAGCAGGTGGCAGCACACCACTGAGTTAAAGGGACCCAGAAAAGAAGATTGGAGAGGTAAGTTCCAGCCAGCAGAGAGCTGCGTAAAACGGCTTTAAAACAATTTCTGTTTTAAAAAAATGATGTCAGGAAAACCTCGTAGTGATTGTTTTACATGTTGAGACATGGTCAGTTCTGGCCACTATGCCCTAGATTATTGCCCCTGAGCTCTGAGCTTTCGAGAGCAAGAAAAAAAAAAAGTTTAGAAAACAAAGGGAATTTATTGGCATGCGTAATTGAAAAGTCCAGGGATTTGTTCTAGTTTCATCCCATCATTAGGGCCTTGGGTCTGTTTTCCTGACGTTTTCCACTGTCCACGGCCACCTTGGTCCTAGGACTGCCTTCCCTCCCGCTGGAAAACAGTCACAACAGTTCCAGGCCTCATCTCCGCATGTTTCACCTTCTGGAGTGCCTCCCACCCCTGCCCCACACTCTCCCCCAAATGCTGCCTGGGGTCTCAGCAGCCTGAATTGAATCACTTGCCCTTTCTGAAAGCAAACACAGTGACGGGAGGATGGAGCTGTGCTCATGCGCTGGGGCCTGAGCTTCATGCCCTAGGAGAGCCGCCAAGCTTCCCCCGAAGGACATGGGCTATGTTGGGGTGAGGGAAATACCTGAGTGACTAAGAAGAGTTAACATGGGAGGTGGGTGGGTGTTTGGTGGCCACGCATGGAATGTCAGTGGGACTCTGGTACCTTACGTCTCTGAGAAGTCCTACCAGGGACCAAGCCTCAAGGTAGCAAACCCGACAACCTCCTCCAGGCCTTCGCACTCCGATCCACCCTCCACCCAGCCAGCCCCTGAATGGCTTGTCCAGGCTGCACAGATTTCACTGCACATTGCCCTACTGAAAACCCGATCGATGTCTGCCGTTCTCCAAGCACAAGTCCTCAACATGGCACACGAGGCCCCGACCCCTCTGGCCCACAGTCTCCCCAGCCTCATTGGCCTCGAATATCTCTGGCACTTTAGCCTCCAACTGCACTGATCTGCTTGTTCATCTCTTCACTCTGATGGGAGGGTCTTTCCATTTTTCTCACCTGAGTTTAGTCCTCTTCCTCCTTCCAGAGTTAGCTCAAGTATCACCAACTCCTCCAAAGCACCTTCTGTAGATGCCCCCAGGGCTGCATGGTGCCCTTGCCCTTGGCTCAAACACCACACAGGGCGAAAATCCGCAAAACGGCTCTAACCACGTGGTGTTGCAATGATGTGCTAGCCATGCGCCCCCGTCTCCAGAACTGTGCAATTCTGGATGGCACAGGATTGAGGCAGGTGCTCAAGGGGTGTTTGTGGAACTGCTGGAATGCATTCTCAACCCTTCCTCAGCAGCGCGGGGGGCCGCTTTCTGCTCTAGGAGGCAGATAGTGGTTTTCCACTCAAGAACTGAACTTCCTCCGTCAGTTGTCTTTTTCCCCAGGAACCCTCCCATCCCATTGGCCTGAGTGATCTTCTGGGATCCCTTCCAGTCCTAAAGTGTATGATTCATCGCTGGAAATAGCATTTGAGGAGCAGAAGAGAGCTGGTCCCACTGATCAGATTGGTGGAGAATCTGAGCTTCCTGTTATAGGAAGTCAGATTGGATCGCTGTGAACAGCCCCCTATTTTGGATGTACGGGGTTCTGGGTACATCATACAAGCTGCCCATGGTCTGCAACCTCCCCATCTTCTTTCCCCCAAGAAAAACATTTTCATTTTTTGCGGAGATTTCTAAAGTGTTTTTTTTTTTTTTTTTTTCTTCTCAGTTTCTGGCTGATTTGCCAAGGTGGAAATGTCCTGGTGTTCTCTGAATGAGCAGGGAGGTCAATAAAGTCAGGCCATTTGGAATGACATTACCATGGCTATTAAGGAAGGCTCCCATTTTTTGAGGGCTTACCTTACTAGCTATCATTTTAAGTATAATAATGTATTATTAATTATCATATGTAATTCAATGTTTACAACATCCTATGAGGTACACGCACCACTATCATCCCCATTTTACAGATGAGGAAACTGAAGTGTAGAAAGATTAGGTGGCTTGCCTAAGGCCGTGAAGCTACCCAGTGACCAAGCCAGGATTCAAAGGCAGGCAGTCTGGTCTCCCAGACCCTCAGCCACCATCCTATACTGCCAGTCTTCTCCAGTCTGTGGAGGAAGAAGGAGGGAGAGAGGCCAGTTTGGAAAGGGGCATCCACGCTGGTGGGACCCTCTCTCCATTGCCACCAAGGCTGCTGGCCTCCAAAGACCAAACCTGGCTCAGTTCTATCTAGCCAGGGGTCTTTAAACCATCCTAGATACTGATTATGGTGAGTAAAATGCCTGCTGTTAATCTATCATGTTACAGCTCTCAGAACGCATCAGCAGCCTCATTTCATTAGAGACG
The DNA here is from genome assembly GCF_039906515.1 of Pseudorca crassidens. Lineage (NCBI taxonomy): Eukaryota > Metazoa > Chordata > Mammalia > Artiodactyla > Delphinidae > Pseudorca > Pseudorca crassidens. The sequence goes on from NC_090297.1 coordinate 79,852,274, forward strand.
GACAACGGCTCTGTGAGGGGGGCATATTAACTCCGTTTTCTAGGAGGAGAGGGTGAGGTTCAGCAAAGCTAAGTGGCCACTCAAGTGCCCCAAACAAGTGAACAGAGAGCTGGGACTCACTCCTGGGGTACGTGTCTATGGACTCAGGACCCGCATCGCAGAGTTTCTTCCCTGGGGGCGTGGGCTCTCAATTTCAGGAGAATCTCTCGTGAAAACAGCTCTGAGGCAGCTTGTCCTTAGTCTGCATTCCCTGCTCTCCCCATTTCCAGCCCCTGCCCAGAGGGCCATGCAGGTCAGAGGATGGAGAGAACTGCCTCCGTGCCTAGGATGACTTTTCACCCCTCTCCCCACCCCCAATCTGTGCCCACTTCCTTTCCTCCAAACACCCCCTTTTCATTTTGCCTAGAAATGTTTGAGGTTTGATAGGCTCTGCCTCTGAGTCACTAACTAACCCCAGCTGGTGGCCAGGGCAACCCTGCTGCTTTCCACAGCGCAGGCTCATTGCTTTCATGGGCCGTCATTCCCCACTTCGCATCAGAGTCCTTCTTGGGTCCTCGGACTTTCAGGGACATTAGAGCCTGAAGTGCTGGCCAAGGTCAGGCCCGCACTTCACCACCCTTCTCAGGGTCCATCCAAGGACCCCTTAGAAACGGTGCTGGGAGGAGAGAAGGTCGTGTTTCTAGTCTTCCTCTCTCGGGGTAGATGTTGATTAAGCACCACTACTTGGTCATTCAAACAGTTAAGGAAAGCTCGCTCCAGGAAGAAAAAAATTCCCCGTTTCTCTTTCCTGGAATCCCTGAGACCCCCAGCAAATCACTCCTCCCAGAAATCCAGTCACCCTCTCTTACTCACATGGAGACCTGGGCGGTTGCAGCGTGGTCAGTGGAGTTGGGCCATTTGGAATGACGTTATTATGACTGATAAGGAGAGCTTACATTTTTTTTGAGAGCTCACTTTGTTAGCTAAGATTCACTGAGCTCCTACTCTTACAAGATGTCACTTTTCTTTTCTTTCCTTTTTTTTTTTTTTTTGGCCACACCGCCCAGTATGCGGAACTTCCCCAACCGGGGATCGAACCCACATACCCTGCAGTGGAAACTCGGAACCTTAACCACTGGACCACCAGGGAAGCCCCAAGATATCATTTTAAGTATAATAGATGTATAAATCATTCAATATGCACAATCTTATGAAGTAAGCACCATTATCCTTCCTATTTTATAGATAAAGAAACTGAGGCATAGCAAGGTACCTGCCAAAGGCCATGAAGCTAGTGTGAATAAGAGAAGCCAGGAGCTAAGATCAATCCCTGCTCCATCCCTAGACTCCCCAAGCAGGTGGGCAGATCTATCCACTCATCTCTTCGGGTACCTGCTAAGTTCAGGGCATACAAAGAAAATAAGGTTTAGGCCCCGGCCTCTGTAAGCCTGATAGTGAAGACAGACGTGTAAGTTAGAGCACAATGAAACAAGTGCTAAGAGAGGGTAGGTAGGAAGTGTGTGGGAACAGAATGGGGAATTCACTGAGACAGAAGGGTGTTACACAGGGGAGGTTGCATGTACCAAAGTTCAGAGCCTTGAAAGAGGCCTTCCTTCCTGGGGCATTGCCCTGTGACCCACAGCCCTGCTGGACCTCCTGTGAGTGGGGCGGGTGGCACATACCCACCAAACAGCTGGATCAGCCACTGAGCTTCCCAGCCACTGGCCAAACACCCAGGTGGCCCTTTCTGTAGAGATTCAGGGTTGGGTGATGGGAAGAATCACCAGGGATGTTTCATGACAGTATGAGTCCTGCTTTCTGGGCCCTCTTAACACATGCTGTGGTTTTCTGATATTTTCCATATGTCACAAAATTTACGAGTCTCTCAGAGCAGCCAGAAAGCTCAGAGGCAAATGGTGATGTATGTGGACCTTCTGGCTCCTCCAAGAAATGATTCTTCAATTGTGTCTCTTAAAGTGATTTAATACTAAATCTTAGGCTGGAACGAATAGAAAATGCAAATCTGCCTTCCTTCTTTAAGGATTTTGCATTCTTTGATAGTTTCAAAGCAATCATGCAGAGAAACAACATATTTTAACAAATATAACTCGTTGGAAAGCGTAGATGCTTTGACAAATTAGAAAGCCAACCAAGTCACACACTTTCTTGTCAACCCTTGATTCCAGCTGGCAAGCATTTAAAATAGTATTTCAAGAAGGTTTAACATTCATGATTACATTGTTTGATTATTGCACTTTCTAGATAATGGTTTTTCAAAATTGTATCTTGCAGCTAAAAATTAAATAGCTACTTCTGGGTATGCACGACATTCTTTAATAAAGTGAGACCCAACGTAATATTCTCAGAGGCTGAGCAGTAATATAGAAGAGATTTACTGTAGTCCGAATGAGTGAGATCACTGATCCTATAGGATTCTTATTATTTTCTCAGGCTAAACTCCAGAGAATGCTGGGAACGGAGCCACAAGCTCCATTCACATCTTCCAGGATCCTACATGGGCTTTTCTCTCCCACATGGATACCTGAAGAATTCTTGGGGCCTTTTGGCTGTGTGCTGGGAAAATGCCTCCTAAGAGAAGGCTGTGGACAGAGCTGTTTATTTGTGTCCACTGTAAAAACATACCTCTGATTTTTAGGGCAGTGAAATAGTATGTTTGATACTATAATGGTGAATACACATCACTCTACACCTTTCAAAACCTATAGAATGTACAACACCAAGAGTGAACCGTAACGTAAACCATGGACTTTGGGTGATAAGGATGTGGAATGCGAGGTTCATCAATTAGAACAAATGCATCAGTCTGGTGGGGAAGGTTGCTAATGGGGGAAGCTATGCAGGTGTGGGGACACTAGGTATATGGAAACTGCACGTGCTTTCTGCTTAACTTTGCTATGAACCTAAAACGGGACTTAAAAAAAATAAGACCCTCTGGACAGCTCAGCACAATACGCAGACCTTCCCAGCCAATGCCAGCAGCCCTGGGCCTGCCAACCCTCCGTATCCTCAGATTGCTCCTTCCAGCTCCGCTATATTTTGTGCCAGATCCGAACCCTGGACTTTGTTTCTTGCTTGTCCCTCAGGACCCAGACGTTCGATCAATGTTTGCAGTGGAGATTCCGGTGTGCGCCAGGCAGTGGCTTACACCTGGGCTCAAGCTTGGCTCAGACCCGGTCTTCAAGCATCTACCTAGAAGAGGCCCCACGTGAGTTTGGGTACAATAGGAGGTCTGATGGGCTTTTCCATATGAAATATTGATTTGATTAAAAATATTATTTACAAATGTCCTGGGTGGTAGGTCCATCCCATGTTCATACATCAGGTCGAAATAAACAGACGCACCTGAGGATGAAATCCGTGAGTGTTGGCAGCACCTTCCTCCCTAGGCTAGCCTGCTTCCTGCCCTCAGCCTAGGCTGGATTAAGCGGGTAACAGACAACTCTAAGAATCTCAGTGGCTTAACACAATGAGAGCTAGGCTCCACCCACACGAAGTTCAGTGTGAATGTCACTGGTCAGGGGACTCTGTGTCATGAGTTCAAGGGTCCAGCTCTGACCTCTCGGAGTCCATTGCTCCAGGCACAGAGATGGTGAAGCCAGGGACCACGGAAGAGCTTGCTGGCCATTTTAGGGGCCAGGCCCTAAAATGGCATTTACACCCGTGTATCTGCCACACACAGTAAGGGAGCCACTTCCACTGGGGATGATTTTGAAACTAAAAGGTCATTTTCATTCTTCCTAAAATTTTTATATCCCATCTACTAGGCCTTTCTTCTTCTATATCCGTAGTCATTAAACCAGAGATCCTTGGACACAAGTGTTCTGAGTAGCTCACCTCCTGACCCGAGTCACAGGACAGCCCTATGTGTTAGGACAGGCAGCTCACAGTGGACAGCCTTTTTGCTTTTCAAGAAAGGGATAATACAAGAAGTGCAACTATACGCAGCAAGGATTCTATATGGGAAACTAGTAAGAAAGATAAATCCATCCTATTTTTCTGGGACCCAATCTTAAGTTTGAAAAACATCATTCTCTTCCTAATTGGGAATATATGGTTAGATCTAAAGCACTTGATAGTTTTCTATTCATTATCTGCAAATATTTGTCATTGAAAATCTGTTGCGCTAAGTTGTCCTAAAAAAGTTTTATTAATGAACTCTATTAAGTTTAGAGAAAATGCAAATTTCCCCCTTTGTCACTTATGTAATCATACCTTCATTCAAGGGAATATTCTCATTAGAGAATTTCAAGGTAGAGTCCACAAAAGAGGAGGGTTGGGTGTGTGTGTTCTCATACATGTGCACTGTGGTACCTGCCAAAGTCCAAACCCTGTTAATGCTGATAGTTTCAAATATGCTATGATGATAATGCCTTTATTTGTGTACTTGGGGCATTCCCTCACCGCACCCACTTCCCCGAGAACCAGGAAATAAGATTGCCCTTTGAGAACCAAGATCAACATCAAAGAGAAGCAAAGTCACTCAAAGGAGACAAAATGTCTCAGGAGTCTGTAAAGCCCCGCTAGCAATTCAGAGAAGGTGTGACATATACAAAGGAAGAATATGTCCATTAGAAGAGCAGCTAGTCAGCCCTGGAAGCCTAGAAAAAGAAAATCTGGGGCATGTGCTGATGGCATAAGCAAAGGGTCTCGAATACTAGGGCAGAGGAATTGGGACTGGTCCCCAAAATGATGAAATAGTTACATTTGTCTTCAGTGTCCTTCTATTTTCTCCTTTTTACCTATTTCAACTGTTTTTAAGACCCCTTTTCCTCCATTTCCTCCAGATGGCCAATACTGTGCTATCTTGCTTTTTTTCCAAAAACCAAGCTTTTCGGATGCAATAGGAAACCATGGAAAGGAATCTTACACTATAGAAGTCATGATTCTGGAATATACTTTATTATTATTTTTTTAACATCTTTAATGGAGTATAATTGCTTTACAATGGTGTGTTAGTTTCTGCTTTATAACAAAGTAAATCAGCTATATGTATACATATATCCCCATATCTCCTCCCTCTTGCATCTCCCTCCCACCCTCCCTATCCCACCCCTCTAGGTGGTCACAAAGCACCAAGCTGATCTGCCTGTGCTATGTGGCTGCTTCCCACTAGCTATCTATTTTACATTTAGTAGTATATATAAATTCATGCCACTCTCTCACTTCGTCCCAGCTTACCCTTCCCCCTCCCCATGTCCTCAAGTCCATTCTCTACGTCTGCGTCTTT